>NW_026057589.1:21741041-21917090 GCF_023721935.1 Panthera uncia
GGAGCGGCCCCGAGCCGCGGCGGGCGGCCCCGGGGCGGGCGGGCGCGCCCTGCCCGGAGCGAGCGTGTGGGAGTGGGGGAGGGCGCCGGGACACGCTGCCCCGGACTAGGCCCCGGCCTCCCGCCGCCGCCGCGCCCCGGCCGCCCGCCGCCGCCCCGCGCGGAGCCAGCAGGGGCCCGCCTTCGGGGAGCAGCGGGGAGGGGCGCCGAGCCGCCCGCGGGGGTCGCGAAGGGGTTAACCTCCGGGCAGACCGCGGGGGAGCCGGGGGTGCGGAGGTGGGGGGGGGCGCCCTGGGCGCCCCGGGAGAGGCAGCCGGGGGGCTTCGAGAGGCCCCGGCGCGGCGGGGCTCTCCAGGCACTCGGGTCACCTCTGGGCGCGGAGCGGGACCCCAAGGCGTGGGGGTGCCCCGCTGCCCCCGTGCCCCCAAAGGTCGCTTCCTCAGTTTGATTGAACGCGGGGGGCTTGCTGGTTCTCTGGTTTGTGGACGCGAGTCACTGGGGAACAGCCTTCGGTTACTGTTGCAAAGGAAAGTGGAAATCAAGTCCCCAGGACCGTACTTTTTACTTCATCTGAGTGACATCTTTTGCATGAACCCATCTCAGCCTGGCTGACGCTGACGCGCCGTGTCACAGCGCCAGCCGAAGTTTAGGGACCATTTATAATGATCCCATAGTGGAGGGAAACAGTGAGACGCACCTTTTTCTCTTCTGGGGAGGTGTACGTGTAGAGTTGACCCCCCGCCCCCCCAATTTTCGATGACTCTGGGTATTACAGTTGCTCCTGTGGTGTTATCTTTCAGGCTTGCTTTAGACCGCTGGTTTTTTGACATCTAATCCCTAGAAATTTCTGCACTTTATACCGTCCCAGTGTGCTTTGGTATTGAAATGTGGGAAAGTGAAACAAAGTAGCTACTGGGAAAACTGGTGGCCGGTAGATCGCCTCTGCGAACTGTTGGGTGTCTCTCGCCCTTTGGAAATGAAGTCGATTTTAATAGCTGTTGAGATTAATGCCTATCCTGAAATTTAAAACGCGAAAACTTTTTTTTTTTTTTTTTTTCTTAAATGAGCTCTCACAGGAGGCTGGAATGTTGTCAAATTTTTGATACTTTAGTTTGCAGAAGTTTCTCCCTTTAACTTCTTGTTCACTTGTTCATCTACTTTGTGAGTATTTCCTGTGGTTCTTTGCAAAAAAAAGGGGGCTTAGCATTTGAGTAATTTTTTACAAATGTGTAATTGAAAGATTTTTGTTTTCTTAAGAGGTTTGATATTTGCCTTTTTCTCAACTTAAATACAAACATGAATAGCTCATTGTTAAAATTAGTATGAACAGGTACAAGATTCATTGTAAACTAACGTGTAATGTATTCATAGTGGTTTTGAAGTGAAGGCATGTTTCGCCATAATTCATTCTATTATTTTTTTTTTCAAGATTTTATTTTTTTAAGTAATTTCTATGCTTAACTGTGGGGCTCAAACTCACACCCTTGAGATCAAGAGTTGCGTGCACTACAGGCACCCCTAATTCAGTCCATTGTCATAAGCACCAGTTACAATGCAAAACTGATTTAAATAACTAGCCGTGACGATATATAAACTCAATTGTAATTTCATCTACATTCATTGTCCTAGTATTCACGTTTCAAACAATATTGCCTATACCCATTTTTAGAAAACCGCAGTGGCGAAAGTCAGTTGAACATAAATGTTAACAACTCTTTGAGGTTATTCTTTTAATACGTTTATTTTTAAGTATAATTTGAGTGCTTTTAAGTTCTAGCATGGAGAAGGTAGCAAAAGAATAGTTTGATTTCTCATAGTCTTTTTCAAAGAATAGTAATGAAAACAAGTAATGAAATAATGTGACAGGATTTGGTAATTGTATCCTGCTTGCATCAGGCTGAACTTTTTTTTTTTTTTTAAATTTTATTTATTTTGGAAGAGACAGAGCGAAAGCAGGAGTGAGAGCACGTGCACAAGCAGGGGAGGGCCAGACAAGAGAGGGGGAGAGAATCCCAGTCAGGCTGGTGCTGTCTGCACAGAGCCCGCCTTGGAGCTCAGTCCCACGAAACCGTGAGATCATGACCTGAGCCAAAATCAAGAGTCGGGCGTTTAACCCACTGAGCCTCCCAGGCACCCCAGGCTGAGCATCTTAATAAATTTGTTTTATTAGACCTTCTGTCCTAAGAGCCCTGCAGAGACACTGGTCATTCACTCATTAATTCAACAGATACCGATCACTTACCATGTGTTAAGCATCATGAGATGCATGTTACTTGTGTACAATTGGGAATGACAACCACAAGTTAACAGTAAGGGTTTTATATTAAAATTGGGTTGTTGGGGCACCTGGGTGGCTCAGTCGGTTAAGTGTCGGACTTCGGCTCAGGTCATGATCTCGCAGTTTGTGGGCTCGAGTCCCACATTGTGCTCTCTGCTGTCAGCACAGAGCCCGCTTCTCGGATCCTCTGTCCCCCCTCTCTGCCCCTGTCCTGCTCATTCTGTCTCTCTCAAAATAAATAAATAAACTTGAAAAAATAAAATAAAATTGGATTGTTATGCTTACAATTTTGAAAATTTATATAGATTGTATTCTATTTCCATATGATTGTTGAACCCTGTTCCCTGGATTGAGGTGAACCAGTGGAAAACTTGGAAACATTTCTAATGCCAATAGTTTTCAACATTTTAACAGTTATAAAGGATGAACTTTGACAATGGAAGTGTAAGTACGTCTCTTAATTTGTGAGTATTTGTTGTCTGATGAAGTGATTTGGGGTAATTAGTGTGAACTGACCAGTCCTTCCTTAAACCAGGAATCGTTTGTGGGTTTGTGGTCGTTGTAGTGAAATCCCCCCTGGTAATGCCTTCTACACTTTATTTGGATATCACGTGGCTTCCTGTCCTGGTGCCCTGAAGCAGGCTCACTCGGGTCTTTGCGTTACCTGGCAGTGATGGGGCCCCACATTTTACATTATGGGATTTCTTGGATCCGCTTTACAGCATATGGCAGAGTGTCCCTGTGTGGTGGAATATCTATCTGTTTATAACTGACCGCTGTATTAGTATTTCTCAAAAGATACGTTTTTACTGGAACCTCGTAGTGAGGCAGCTGAAGCAAAGACAATTATTTGAAATACAGGATATTTGGAGATGCTGATTTTCCTTTGCACAGCGACAGCAGAAACTCAAACCTGTTCTGCGACCAGATAGGTTTCAAGTTGGTGAAATGACGGTCGCTTCAGTGACATACCGAGCGGCAGTGCAGACGAGGTGCGTCGGGCACTTGGGTCCGTCTTGGTGGGACCACAGTTTACCGAAATTGCAGTGAGCGCTAAGCCAACCTGCCTCGTTGTAAATTCCTCTCTAGAGCAAACGTTAGGACATGCATTCCAGCGCACTTTTATGTGGATAGTGCTCGACGTGGGAAAACTTACAGGAGGAAGGGGTTACAAAGTGTAGTGATCGTCTCATGCCAAACCTGTTGCACGTTTTCTCTGCCCGTGTATGATATTCAGGAACTTGGGAAAAGTTGTGTCATCTGTGTTTGAATTATCAGCCACATCAAGGCTAAGTTTTTGTTCGTTTTTGCGTTTGTACTGATCTGTCGTGTGAGTTTTTGCTGTTAATAGATCTGGTTTTTCAAGAGGATCATGAAAGGTGGTTGTCGAGGACACTTGTTACTTTGCTGCTCGCACACTGAGGTATGAGAAATTGTAGGAAGAGCTCGCTTTTGGATTTGTAATTAGGCAGCTGCATTTCTATTTACTGCTTCCCGAGCGAGAACCACTGGGCACAAAACAGATAAATCTGTTTGCAATGGAATTAATTGGCCTGGGGCCATTGGATTACCGTCGTTTGTCGCTTTAGTGCCACTTCAGCAGTGTCGATGTTCGTTTCCAAAGACTTACATGTGCTTGGATTGCAGTTTGCCCGTTTGTTGAAGAGATCTCCCCGAAGGTCTTTTTGTGACCGTTTCTGTCACTGCAGCCTGGATTAAGAACTAGTGTGGGCAACATAAAGGTGGCCCGTGGGTTATGCTCATAGTATTTGTTTCAAGGATTAGACATTGTAGAATCTGTCGTAACCCTAGATGTGGCGTCTTCGAAATGTATGCTTTTTGCGAGCTGGCTGTTTCTGTCTGTCTGTTTGAAAGCTCCTCAGCCGTGACCCCATCCCAGCAGAAGACCTGAGAAGCCAGAAGCTCTGGGCCAGTAACTCCATTCTGCCCTCTGTCTTGACACGTGCGGTTCTCCTGTTGCCCTCTCCCGGAATCGAGAGAGGTGGAGGTGTGGTTTAGGGCCGGGAGAGTAAGGTGATGCAAAGGGGATTAGTGCCTATTACGTTTTCCTACAGTTTCCTTTTCTGGCCTCCTGGAGATTTGTTAGATGACAGCGTGCGCTTAGCCTTCGCCCAGCGCCTGCCGCCAAGTGTCCACGCGCCGATGCCGTCTGCTCTTGTGACCCTCAAGCCCCTCCCTTGTGGGCTTTGTCTGCGGCTTTAGTGGTTGCCAGTCTTCAGATCAATTCTCAGTTTATGTTTTTGGTGTCGGCTGGTGGGACATCTAACTCTCCTTCTCACCACTGGTGCGTTACAAGTGGAGGCGCCTCCTGGTGGACAGTCTGGGCTCCCTGCTCTTGCACCTTGGGCGTTTGATTTTTACATCTAGTTGCCTCTTTCTTTCACCCTTACTTATCATATATGACAGTGGCAGATTTTGTTTTCCTTGTCCTTATTTTATGAGGAAGAAATTTTTTTCATCTCTGTGTACTGTATGCAAATTGCTGGCAGGGTGGGGAGTGCAGAGTGCCATGAACAGTGCACGCCCTGGAGCCGTCATTCTAAGAGGGGACCTGCTGGTTGTGCTGGAAGTGGTGGGGATGGCTTTTCAACCAGTGTCTCAGTTGAGTTCTGCTCACTGTCCACAAACATAGTCGTTTACCATTACTGCGAGTACATGTCATAAATACTCATGTTGTTGGGGCGCCTGGGTGGCGCAGTCGGTTAAGCGTCCGACTTCAGCCAGGTCACGATCTCGCGGTCCGTGAGTTCGAGCCCCGCGTCGGGCTCTGGGCTGACGGCTCGGAGCCTGGAGCCTGTTTCCGATTCTGTGTCTCCCTCTCTCTCTGCCCCTCCCCCGTTCATGCTCTGTCTCGCTCTGTCCCAAAAATAAATAAAAAACGTTGAAAAAAAAATTAAAAAAATAAATAAATAAATACTCATGTTGTAAAATGCATTAAGTAAAGCTAGACGTCTCTATACGTTATATTTGCAAGCCATGGCCCTTGTGACATAGGAACTGTTCAAGAACATTGCAGATGACTCCGTAGAACATTTTGAGTTGCCCTTTGGCCCGATGGGTTACAGTCTGCATGTAAACACGGTGATGCCCTTCCTTTGCTCTGGTTACAAGGGGTGCCTTTTAAATTTTATTGCATTCATTTAAATTTAGTTAGGACCAATTAACTTGTGAATGTATTTGGTATTCCAATAATTGTCAAGAGGATTTCTAGTGGTTTTTGGGGGGGCTTTCTTCCACTGTAGACATTTTATAACTAGCGGAGTGAAGCAGTGCCTCTGTCGAGAGACTTTCGTCTTGCGTCGTTAAAATGTGTGCACTCCCTGTTCTTTCTGAACGTCATAATCTTTTTCCTTTTGACAGGACCTGTTGAAGCTTTTGGGGAAATGGAAGAGAATTTGACAGTGAAATTTAATTCCAGAGTTTTTTTGAGATTCTTGCCCAGTGTTGTCAAATATGTCCCTTGATATTTTAAGTAGTAATTCCACTTAGATGGCTGTCAATATGTGTATATTTATTTGAGACCGGAAGTAGACCTTCTGGGTAGATCTGATAATTGGACGCGGAAGAACTTATTAATTACAAAACGTTAAAATTGCAGTGATCGGCACTTGAGTGTTGTGCAATGTGTAAGTGTCATGGTTTGTAAAGTGCATGGCTTGTTTGAGCCTTACAGCCATTCTGCAGTGTGTTGTCATCACCGTTTCACAGATGAAAAAGTGAGACCCACGCAGCGTGGGACTTGAGGTCATGTGGCTGCCACGTGCATCCCTGGGGGCTTGCCAGCGGGTCGTTGGACTTCTGAATCCTCTGTTTTTTCTGCTTTGCCAAACTGCTTTCCTGCAAGAGACTGATAAAGGTGTAATGCTTCACATAGTGACCTTGCCGGAGCAGCTCCTAAGTGAAAGTTGATAGAATGGATGAATGAGTGAAATAAAAATGGAAATGATTCAAGACTGTGATCTTACTAAGAGTTGCTAGTATGTTACCAGTTGCTAAATTTTGTGTGGGGTGTGTCCTTATTGATTTTATTTTGAAACACATAGTACAGATGTGCTCTTTCTAAAACATGACAACGACCCAGAAGTATTTAACGTGCAAAGTTGAAGTCATGCTCTTTCTCTCTGGCCTTTAATGCTCAGTTTGATATACGTCTTCCGCCCCTTTTCCCGCGGGGCGTTTCTGCGATTCTGTTGTTCATTGTACGTAATACAGTCTGCTCGAACCACATGGCCACTGAGCTGAACTTTTTGGAGCAAACCTTGTTTTTAAAATTTTTGAAGGCATCTATTCGAGCATAGTAAGTTTTCTTCGTTTTACCTGTTTTAGCCAGGGAACGGAGCAGATACTCTAGACGTTAAAGTATACTGAGAACTGTGGAAATGCTCTAGAGATTTCTGAGTAATAAAATGTCCAAAGACTTTTTTTTTTTTTTTAAAGAAATGGCTTTTTGAAGAATTCAACCCCTTAGTTATAGCAGCCGTGCCATCCAGTTTTTATACGGTGAAAAGAGGTCTGACTCAAATTCGGATTCTTGTCTCTTGGTCCCCTCTTCACTAGAGAAGGTTATTGAGAGGATGAAGCTTTCCTTAGCTGGAGACAGTGGTCAGTCATCAGCCTGAGTGAATAGTGGGGGCGCCGGTAATTAACATGGATTTTCCTGCCTTCTCTAGAAATCGGGTTTTCTCCTCCTCCCCCCTTGTTTTATAATCAACGTGCTACAATGGCAGAAGATGAAGCACTGTCCCCTTGCCCACCTCGGGTCCCTCTCCCCGGAGACGACGGCATTCCACCACTTCTGACTCTAATAAAACGCGAGATCAGGTCTTCCAAGGGTAGCCTTCTGCTTCAGTTGGAATTAATTTGTAGGCTATCAGACACTTGTATTCAGAACCACATATAAAGGACTTTGTATCTTTTGTGATTGTTCAAAGCAAAATTTTTGGCGCCTGGGCATTAGGAACGTAGAGCCGAAGAGCGAGTTGCTGTGCTTTAGAAGTTCACGGAGTGGGAGGGGGGAGAGAAACAGGCTCATTGGCGAACCCTGATTTGCGGTGGTAGTTCCTGCAACAGAAGCGTGAAGAACATTGCCAAGAACTTCCGTTCGTTCACTCAGCAAGTAGTTATTGAGTGGCTACTGTGTACCAGGCACTGAGGATGGGGTGATGGGCAAAAGCGGGCATTGTCCCTCCTACCAGGGAGCTTACTGTCTGGTGAGGGAGACGGTCGCTGGTCAGATAATCACAGCAATGGCTGTGTCGTTCCAGACTGCGAAGTGTGTCCCGGAGGAAGGGAGCGCAGCGTGTTGGTGTGGCCCGGGAGGGTCGGGGAAGAGTTTCCCTGGAAGGGGTGCCTCAGCTGAGATGCACAGCTGGGGACCGTGCAAGCTGCGGGTGTACCGGCCCCGTGGCTGGAGTGAGTCGAGGGCAGTTGAGAGGACTCGGAGAAAGCCCACGTAGGTGTAGAGCTCCGTGCCGGAGAGGAGAGGCCTCCAGGGGTCTGCCCAACCTTGTAGGGTGTCCTGAATGTTAACGTCTTTACGCCGAGAAAAATGTGGAAGGAGGGGGCCGTGCGGCGTTTGGCCGTGGAAGCACGTGATCGAGTTGCCTCGTGGGCTCACGCTGTGACCGCCCTGTGCGGGGTAGACGCGTCGTAACGAGATCACGGGGGCCACGAGGTGAGGCCGGAGGGATCTTGGATTCTTGTTCAGGGAGAGTGCAGGGTAGAGCAGCGGCGTGATTTAGAAGGTATTTAGGTGTAAGATGCATTGAACGGGAAGAGAGCGAGGCTGAGCGTCAGGGGAGGCTGGGAGGATGTCTCTTCGGAAAAGGTGACATTTGGGCAGAGGAGCACGAGGACAGGGGCATCTGGGAGACGGCGGGCGGAGGAGCAGAGCCCCAAAACCTGAGGCACGTGTGGGGACCCGGAAGAGGTTTGTGGCTGCAGTGCTGTGTGGGGGGAACGGGTGGGGCCGGAGTCAGAGGCGAGGTGAGGGACCCTGAGAGAGGCCAAGCCACAGACGCCGTGGGTCTTGTGAGCAGGTGCGGGTCTGTGAGAACCCACGGGATTTCGGAACAAAACCGCGGGTTTTAGTAAGTGGTGGCACCGCTCTGTGCCAGCCTTGCCCGTGGCGACCGCCTCGGGGGGCCAGGTGTTTGACTTCCCGGCTGTCAGAGGTGTCCCTCTTCCGGCTGTCGCCCAGATCCGGGAGCGTACTCTGTGCTCACGTCAGCACCCCGAGCATCTTGACCCCCAGAACTTGGAGGGGGAAAAGCACGGCATTCTTTTGGGGACATCTGAGGCGGATTAATGCAAGGCGAATAGCTTTTGGGTGTCCTCAGTGATGATTGGATGGAGTGTTAGGAAGGCCATGTGGGGACATTATTCCCTTTAGTTTTGGGAGGGCACCTTTAAAAACAAACATTTGTTTCTTCATTATGGTCTTAGGAAATAAAATGTAAGAAGAACATGTCCCTCATAATATCCCATGACCCGGAGGTGACTTCTGAGGTTAATACTTTGAAATGCTTTTCTTCAGTCCTTTTTTTTTTTTTAATGTTTTTATTCTTGAGAAGGAGCGTGCGCGTGCGAGTGGGGAGGGGCAGAGAAAGGACAGAGGATCCCAAGGTGGCTCCGTGCTGACAGCAGCGAGTCTGACACTCACCGACTGTGAGGTCATGACCGGAGCTGAAGTTGGACACTCAACCGACTGAGCTGCCCAGGTGCCCCTCTTCAGTCTTTTTTATAGGAGATTTTAGAAATTTGGAATCATTTTATATGATAGTATTTTTTTCTTTCGTGTTAACATTTACTTATATTTGAGAGAGAGAGAGACAGAGTGTGGGCAAAGGAGGGGCAGAGACAGGGAGTCACAGAATCAGAAGCAGGCTCCAGGCTCCAGGCTCCAGGCTCCAGGCTCCAGGCTCCGAGCTGTCAGCACAGAGCCCGACGCGGGGCACAAACTCACGAACCCCGAGATAATGACCCGAGCAGAAGTCGGATGCCTAACTGAGCCACCCAGGCGCCCCTATAGGATAGTATTTCTTAGGTTGGGACCCTTGGTCCTAGTCTTCTGTCAGAATCACCTGATGGCCATCCAGACCTACTTGCTGGGGCTCCTTGTGGGCAGGCCCCTAAATCTGGGTTTAGGACAGCTCCCCCCAGGGTATCGCAGCAGCTCGGCTCAGGTTTCAGAGCCTCCACATGGCTTTGTTTCCAGTTTGTTTCACGTAACCCATCGAGCACGTTGCCATGAATAGGATTAGCTAAATCATATTTTGGATAAAATAATTTATCCAGTCTAGGTTGAGTGTGAACAACAACCAAAATACATGTATGTACCACTGTGAGAGGTGCTAAGATCTAATTTTAGCACTGAGTAGAATGGATTGTGGGGACAGAATCAGCACGAGACGCCTGAAAATTTTGCCACTTTGAAGATCTGTCCCATTGGGTCTTCAGAATGAGATTCCTGATTCGTTCCTTTTCAGCATTTATCCAGCTCTTGCTGTGTGCCAGGACCTGGATGGGGTGTGTTAGTTGCAAAACACAGTTACGGAGAAGTAATCTGAGTACAAATACACTCTCCAAAGCCATAGAGGCACACCGCTGCTGACCCCTGTGCTCTGCATTGTGGATGGGATGTAGGGGACGGGGTGGAAGCGGCCCAGACTCCACCACGGCTCATTTCAGCCGTGACCATCTGATGTCCCAGTGAATTGGGATGAACTTTCTCATTTGTTCTCAGGTCTGGTCGTAGTCAAATTTTGTCTGAGGCTGTGTGTACAGCATTAAGCCAGTCTGCCATCAGAAATTCTTGCCATCCTTTTTGCTGCCGGTCATGGATTTGTCCGTTGAGGAAATTCTTGCCTCCATTTTTCCACAGACGTGCGAGCATAATTACTGCTCCTTCCCTCTCCTTATCGAACTCCTGCCTTTTACGTGCCACGGCTATGTGGTATGAGTTGAGGGTCAGGAACGTACATTTACTTTTCTGGGACTAGAGGTAAGTGAGAAGGAGATAAGAGGTAGGAGATAGCTTTTATATTTATATACACACACACATATATATATGTATATATATGTGTATATATGTATATGTATACATATATGTATATATATGTGTGTGTGTGTGTGTGTGTATATATATATATATATATATATATATATATATATAATTCGCAGTAGTCTCTGCAGTAGTTTTGGCTGGAAGCTTAGCTGACTCCACACCGTGACACTGTAGCAATATCGTAGCATTGACTAGTTTTGGAAACAATTACCACAGCTGAGTTTGGAGTTTGCCTCTTAGCCTCTGGCACAAGTTGAACAGATGGACTTCTTTTCTTTTTAAGGTGGACAGAAAGTAAAGTACACTATCATTTTGTTTCTTGGACGTTGATTTCTTTTTGGGTGGGAACATAGGGTTGAGTTAGCTTCGTCAGTCCTTCAGTTTCCTATGAAAAAGGAAAGGGCTGCCTTGCATGCAGTGTGCCTGGTGAGCTTTGAGGCCCCCGTGGACTTTGGTTCTGTAGATGCCCTGTCTTTCCCCCGAGGGTCATTCAGCTGTTCGTGGAGGCCTGTAGCCTTCCGGGCCCCGTGTGGGCCCCGTGCCCAGACGGGGCCCTGCCTGGCAGAGGAGAACAGCACAGGTCGGTTGTCTAACTCGAACTCTCTCAGGTGCTCTGAAGTAAGAGTAAGGATCCCGGGAGTGACCTGGTGGCACAGGAAGGCCTTTTTGAGGTCTGGTTCTCCTCCAGCACCTCCACTGCCAGTACGGGGTCTTGCCTTTGTGGTGTGTGCAGTGGGTAAGTTACTTGACAGAGGGGCCACTTGGAGGAAATGACCGGTACGTTCAGTACATTCAAGACTGCGTATGGGTTTGTTGTGGGGTCTCTCGTTCTGGGCATGAAGATTAGCACTGCAGCGTGCAGAACGGCGAGGGACAAATTCGTCCTTGGTGGAAATACCTTTTAGTGCCAGTCCTGAATAGAAGGATGGGCTGCTCATGAAGTGTTCTGATCGGTTGTAATTTTTGCATTAAAAATGAGTGGGCGGGGTGCCTGGCTGGCTCCATCAGTGAACATGTGACTCTTGGTCTTGGGGTGTGAGTTCAAGCCCCTCGTTGGGTGTAGACTTTGCTTAAAAAAAAAAAAATATGCACAGGCGACCTGAGCTTCTTTTAAGGGACTTCATGGCTTTCTTTATCTCTGTTGTGTAGTTCCTTGAATCCAGGCGACTGATCTGTATATCAGATCATAAGGTATTTTGTTTAATTCTCTGGGTTGTTTCTCAGTAAATGTAGTCCTGAGATAGATCAAAAGGCAGTTACTGATGCAAATACAGTGTTTTTGGCACAGCTTTCCCATGCCCTGTTCGTAGGCCGTGGCAGTGATCCTCTGATCCCGTCAGAGCCAGTGCCGTTAACTCTCCCAATTCGAGAGCCACAGAGCCAACAGCTTCCCAGGTGGAGAGCCTAACTGTATGTCAGAGCTGAGCATAAGTTTCATGAGGGCAGAGATTTGTTTGTTTTGTTCATTGATACATCTCCAGGGCTTAGAACATGATCAGTGCTCAGTGAGTATATATTGATATACAAATTAATGAGAGATGTAGCCCAGTCCATATGTTGAGGAAGTTCACAGTTGCATGTAAGATAGAGGCTAATCAGCTGTTACAATCAAGAGTGTGTAACTCAGCAGGTTTTTCGGGAAAATAGTTGGTAAAGCTGAGACTCTGGAACGGTGTTCTATGATGTGAGAAGTCATCCAGGCCAGAGAAGGCCCCGGATGCGAGAGGCCCAGCATGCACAGCAGCGTGCACGGAGAGAACTGCCGTGCTGGGCTGTGGGGAGCCTTGGCCCGTGAGTCTGGGAAGGTAGATGAGTGCCAGGCGCTGAGCTCTTACGTGCTCTGCTGGGGCTTTTTGTCCTGAACGGTTGTGATAGGCTGCTCCTGGGGACCAAAATCAGATTCCCATTTTGGAGAAAGTGCCGTGGTGGCCACATGTGGTTTGGAGGCTGAGCCTGGAGGCAGGAAGGGGCAGTTGGGTGCTCCCATGACCAGCTGAGCAGCACAAAAGGCCCTGGGGGCCGAATAAGGCTTTGGGTGACCAGTTGAAATGGGATGCAGAGGGAACCAGGCAGCTTTGTTGCAACATATGTAATAATAATAATGCACTTTCTTCTTTAATGAAATAGGATTATACTATATGTTGTTGAGTGAAGGTTTTTTTTTTCTCCCCCACTTGTGAGTATTCTCCATTATTAAACTTTTTCCTCAATGTTATTTTTAAGTACTGTGGTGTATTCACAAATTATATTTTACACATACTAAAAACAGTGATGGGCATTTTTTGGATACATTTTTTAGCTGTGTCTTGTTGTGAATTACCTTATTTCCCAGAACTAATTAAAGCATTAAAGTAAACTGAAAGATACATTTAATTCATTGGTTATTTGGGGGGTAGAGGAGAAGATATATTTTGCTAAGTAATATTAAGTAATTAGTGGGAATTTAAAACATGAAGGGCTTTTTTTTCAAAATTTTATTTTTAAGTGATCTCTACACCCAACATGGGGCTCAAACTCACGACCCTGAGATTAAGAATGTCATGCTGTAGTGACTGCGCCAGCCAGGTGCCCTGAAAATAAGAAGTTTTTTATTATATTTTTATTTTTATGAGAGAGAGAGACAGAGAACACGTGTGTGCGAGCAGGGGTAGAGGGGCAGAGGGAGAGAGAGAGAGAATCCCAAGCAGCCTTCGCACTCTGCGTGGAGCCCAGTGTGGGGCTCTATTCCATGATCACAACCTGAGCTGAAATCCGGAGTTGGACACTCTGTTGACCGAACCACCTGGGCGCCCCAAACATGAAGTTTTTTCATGTTTGGATTTTTAAACTTTGTACCAGTTTGATCAGAAGCCAGGTCTATGTGTGAACTACTTGGGAAAGATTGAGAAAGATCTTTTCATAAAGTATTTGTCAATCAGCTGATTAATGTTTGGTGAAGGCCAACTATTTTAGCTGTTGCTACAGATGTTCAGGAAGATAACTGGCGTTCTTACCCTGTGTAGGTAGTGGGTGACTAAGCCTGTAACCGAGGTGTGGGAAACTGCCAGGCACGTCCTGAGCCGTGTACTTACGTGCTCAGTGCTTGGGAGGCGCACGTGCGAGGCTCTGCAGCAGTAATTCAGAGGGTGAGGGAAGGGAGGGATGAACAGCCTTGACAGTGAAATAGGATTTTGGCAAATGGGGAGGCAGGCGGAGGGCATCCTGTGGGCAGACAGTAGGGCCTGCGTTTCTGAGCAACCTGATTTTGGCTTTTAGAGTGACCTTACTTTCTCTGAGTCCCTTGGTTGCTGCCACTGAACTTGGAACAAGCCTTTTTATGTCCTTTATTGTGCGCTTCATTCCTGTCTTAGGTAGGATGCTTTTGAGAACAAGTCAAAGAAAGGCCAGTTCTAATTGGCTTACAGCATAAACTAGAGATTTATTGGCTCATGGAACCAGAAATCCCAGAGGTAGGTCACGCTTCAAGGTTGGTTGATTAATCAATTCAGTGATATCTTTGAGGACCTGGTTTCTTTTCACTTCTGTTGTGTCAGCATTTTCCTAAGACTAGTTTTCCTCCGAATGAGAAAATAGTCACAGCGGTTGTAGGCTTCCTATGTATGTCCAGCCTATTCCACATCAACCAGAACACGAGAGTGGACGTGTGATCCAGAATTCTTGGCTGTGTCTTGGGGTTTGTGCCTTCTGGGTCACCCTTGAACCGGGTGCTGTGGGCAGGGAGGGTGGGTGGCATGCCAGGTCAGGCTCCCGTCTAGAGCTGGGAGTGGGTGTGTATCAGCCTTCTGGACTGGGTGACCACTAAGCAGCAGGGGAGGAGGACAATGGACATTTGGAGGATGGCTGCAAAGTCCGTTACAGTCCCATCCGGGAGCACCACTCCTTCCTCCTCTCCTGTTCCAGGTCTGTCACTTCCTCCGTGTGTGCATTCTTCAGGGAGTGGACTGTGTTCTCAGGGGGTCTACTCCCCCCAAATAACAGTTAGAAATCCCTGTCCTTAAGAAAGAGTGTAATGATAAAGTGACATCTGTGTATCAATTATTTTTAATGTTCACTTTCGAGAGAGAGACAGAGTACAAGCGGGGGAGGGGCAGAGAGAGAGGGAGACACAGAATCGGAAACAGGCTCCAGGCTCCGAGCTGGAAGCACAGAGCCCGATGCAGGGCTCGAACCCACGAACCGTGAGATCATGCCCTGAGCCGAAGTCAGATGCTCAACCGACTGAGCCCCCCAGGTGCCCCATAATCTTATTATTGAGGTGCGGTGTATGTTCAGAAAGGTGCTACTCCTGCCTTTGATTCATGGAGATCCTGTTCTCTGGGTCTCAGTCGTGGGATGTCGATAGGGGTCAGTTAATCAGAATACTTCTTTCTCTTCATGTAGTTGCCCTTGTTCTTGCCAGATAAAGCTTTCTGAACATTTTGATACTTTGTTGAGATTGTCCCAGAAATTTGGGATGGAAAGGTACATAATTTAAGATAATCTTCAAGGTTTCTCTTCTGGGAGGTTGGCAGAACCATGAAGTCTGCCGTTGGCGTTCGTGTAGGAGCTGGTTTTGAGAAAATAACGGGCCTTTGGCATTGAAGGCGAAACCAGAGCTTGGAAGTAGAAACCAGAGCTTGAAAGAAGGGCCGGCAGCCTGGGAAGTGGGCCTGGAGCTTGACCGAGCGGCCGGGAGAGGATGGGAGTCGGGGCTTCACCAGCACGGTTCGAGGCGGGGAACAGAGCTGCCTGCGGGACGGGGACAGGCGTGGATAGGCCGGGGGTGGGGAGGAGGGGGGCCGGAGCCGAGTCCGGACCTGCAGGGGGCGGGAGCCACCCGCGGAAAGAGTGTGTGTGTGAGAGAGAGCTCCCAGTGTTGACACGTCGGGTGCGTGATGGAGAGACAGACTAGCTGGAGGGTGTGAAAGGGTGCTGGATGGGAGGTCGTTTCTGAAAAAGCAGAGTGTTGGAGGTGAGTGTTAGATTTCAGTTAAGAGCAAATGGGAAATGAGCTCAGTTATAAAAGAATGGTCTTTGTGGAAAAGACGGGTCGAAAAGTTACCTGGGAATGGAATTTTTTTATCAAATTGTTTCCAGTTTACTTGCATGACAGTTTCTCTTCTGATTGACATTTAGTTTTGTGGTTTGCCGGTAAGTTGTTAGTGATCAGTAAACCCTTGAAAGCACTAAGAGTTCCCGTTTTAAAAACAGATGCTCTGCGTGTTGTTGGTCAAGCAGAGGGTCCTTTCACAAAGTGATCACTTCAGCTGGTTTCCTGGTTGCTTCTGTCTGGTTTGGGGGCATAACTGAGTGGCGAGGTAGCTGTGCTCGCCTGGCCTTCCCTCGTGCTGTCTTAGTTTCCCCGACTCCTCGGCTGCCTGGAGTGGCCGTGGGAGCGCCCTCCACGGCGGTCCAGAACCCTAACTGCACGTCACGAGGACACAAAGCGTTTAGCATGTTGAGTGAAGCCTGGGCTCCCTGCTTGCCCCCACTGAACCCTGGAGTTTTGCAGGGAAGGCCCGAGGGTCCTCAGACGATTCTAGGGGTAGCTTGGGGCTGAGAACCACTTCCGCAGGCCTTTGTCCTGCACAGCTGACCCCGCTCCCCTGCCAGGTGAGCCCCACCAGTGGTTGGTGTTCTGCACGGAAAACAGCATTGTGAGCCAGTTGGGTGAAATACTTTTCCAGGAGATTCAAGTTTCGAGCTGCACATCTTTACTATAGGGCAGACTTCACGAAGTCTCAGGTTTTGTTTTTTTCTAATAAAAGATTTTTAATCATAACAGCCAACTTACAAACGTAATTCAGGAATGGAGCGCAATCTGTTATTTTGGCTGGTAAAGGAAGCTGCTTCTGCATAGTTGCGGTCTTTGTTTTCGGCAGATCATTAGGTGAAAGTGAAGCCGAAAAAGCGAGCAGCGGACTGCTTCCTCAGTGGGCTCGGCCCGGCCTTAGCTGTCAGCACCCGGTTTTGCTTTCTCTTGTTTTCAGCAGATCGTAATTTTGCAGCTTTTACTGCTTGGACCGACTCTTCTAAGTAACTTTGGTTTTCATTAACAAGCAGAGCGACTCCTGAAGGGGAGCGTTCTAAACTTGCTCCCTGTGGGTGTGTGGGCTGCGGGGTGTAAGTTAGGCAGCTCTGGATCTTGCAAGGTATTTAGGAAACCATTGGCAGTGGGCAGCAGATTAGAAGAAAATTGTTTATGTAGTCACACTGCTTTTTTCCAAATGTGTTTTAACTTAAAGTTCTGGTTTAGTGATGCACGCTCCTTTTTGGCAGGTGGCCTTCGGTAGCTGAGCCTCTGTTGGTTTGGTTCCAGCATGTTCCATTAAGTGAAAAACCCTGTAGAACAGATGCGTGTGCAAGTTTCTGCCCGTGTAGCACTCTGTTTAATGAAACACCCAAGGTCTGATTCAGTGTTACTGGCAGCAACTGCCTGTGTGTGGCGTGGGGTTTGAGTAGGCGGTTGGGGGATCTAGGCAGTTAGAAAGGCCGTGCCGGGCTGGAACAGTCTCTGGTCTAGTGCTTGGGCAACTCCGGGAGTGGGCACCCTTATGGCGACACCAGGCAGCAGGTTACAGGTGTCATGCCCAGGATCGTAGGTGGTGCTGGGCACTACTGGTAAGAGTCTTGGGACCCAGGAACACGAAATCTTAAAGCACGTCTCAGCGTGTGGATGTTAGCAGAGTATTTAAGAATCTGCTTAATGTAAGTGAAGGATTACTACTGTGGTCCTTGGTCTTCAAGAGCTGCTTTTACTTATTTGATTCTGGTTTAGTGTTTTAAAAGTTTATTTTGAGAGAGAGAGGGAAAGAGAGAGCACGCACGAGCAAGAGGTGGGGGCAGAGAGAGAGAATCCCAAGCAGGGTAGAGCCCAGTGCAGGGCTTGAACTCACGAACTGTGAGACCATGACCCGAGCCGAAATCAGGAGTCAGACGCTCAAGCGACTGAGCCCCGCCAGGCGCTCCAAGAGTTGCTTCTGCAGTGCAGCTGCCTCATCCACCTCATTTGTAGACGGGCGTTGGTTAATTCTGCACCAATTTTAAAACATTAACCATTTTGGGGTGTAATTTCATAGAATACATGTACCGATTTTAAATTTTCAGATTGAGGTCTGACACGTCTATGCCAGGGTAACTGTTACCACAGTCCATCTGTTGTCCAAAAAGTTCCCTCATGCCCCTTTGCCATGAGTCTCTGCCCCACAGTGGGTGACTGCTGATGTGCTTTCTGTCACTCTGGGCATATCCCCTTTTGTAGGATTTTGTTTCTGTGGAATTACACGGAGTGTGCTCCTCTCTCTGGCTTCTTTCGTTCTACACAGCACTTTCAGATTCATCCGTACTGTGGGTAAGAGTCCGCCCCTTTTCAGTGCTGAGTGGTATTTCATTATGGAAGTAACACAGTTCCTCTCTTTACCTTTTTTTTTTTTTTTAACGTAAGTATTTATTTATTTTGAGAGAGAGAGTGAGCGAGCAGGGGAAGGGCAGAGAGAGGGGGAGAGAAAGAACCCCCAGCAGGCTCGCCACTCAGCTCAGGGTGGAGCCCGATGTGGGGCTCCATCCCACGACCCTGGGATCATGACCTGAGCTGAGATCAAGAGTCGGACGCTTAACCGACTGAGCCCCCCAGGCGCCCCTCTCTCTTCACCTCTTGGTGCACGGTTTTGTTCCAGTGTTTGTTAGGAACGAAGCTAGGGTATGCGCTTATGTGCAAGTCTTTGGTGGACGTAGATTTTCACTTTTGTGAGTAAAATACCTAGAAGTGGAATTGTTGGGTCACGTGGTCAGCGGTGTGTTTTGTTTTATAGAAAACGGCCAGCCTCTCCAAAGTAGCTGTGTCATTTTCTGTCTCCACCAGCAACCGTGAGGATCCCCCTTCTTCCGGAGCCTCACCAGCACTTGGTATTCTCAGTTGTGTTAACTTTCTTGTGTATCAGTTTAAAAGGAAAGAATTTTTTATGCACAAGAACATGAGTCGTATTTATGACAGAGAAGTGGGTCTGACTGCAAATAGGTGGTTCTTAGTAAAATATGTTTTAAAAAAAAAAGTTTAAGCCAAAAATAGAGGGGGACAGTAAAGACTAGGAGAGTGCCCTCTCCACACTGGACACAGGTGACTTTCTTGGTAGGCAAGGATAGTAGGGGGGTGGTAGGGAATGAAAATGGAGTTTTAAAAGGTTGACCTGCCCCGATACTTTCTAATCACACTCATGGTTTTTTCTACTCCCCTTTTTCCCTTCTAGATTTAAAATGTGAAAGTCGGTTTTTCTTTAGTTTGGGAGACCATGTGGTAATTGTGAATGATTTTCCTCTAGGCCAAAACAAGTATGCTCTTAATAAGTTTTCTGTAAAGCTTAATTCAGATTGTCTTGATTATGTTTAACTATATATTTAAAAATGAAAGGTTATATCTTGGTTATATTTAAAGATTATGTTTATTTAGCTTTTAAAGTTTATTTATTTTGAAAGAGAGAGGGCGAGTGAGCTGGTGAGGGGCAGAGATAGAGGGGGAGAGAGAATCCCAAGCAGGCTCCTTGCTGACAGTGCAGGGCCCAACGTGGGACTTGATCCCACGAACTGTGAGATCATGACCTGAGCTGAAACCAAGAGTCTGCTCAACTGACTAAACCACCTAGGTATCCCTCAAGATTACATTTAAAGTGTGTGTGTGTGTGTGTGTGTGTGTGTGTGTGTGTGTATTTCTTTTGTATGTGTGTGGGGGGATCCCAAGCAGGCTCTGTGCTGTCAGTGCAGAGCCTGACATGGGGCTTGAACCCAGAAACCTTGAGATCATGACCTGAGCTGAAATCGAAAGTTGGATGCTCAACCGCCTGAGTCACCCAGACGCCGCCCCCCTAAAGATTATATTTAAACGTGAAAATTGTGCTTCTGGCTGGAACATCTCTTGTGATCTTAAGAACCGAAGAATAAAAACCAGTCAGAGCAAACGGGGTGATTTGGTGGCACTGACATGTGGGAAGTTTCCTGTTGTTGTGGAGGTTGGAGAGGCTGTCATTCCTTATCCCAAGAACTTAAATTGGGGTGGGAGAGTGGGGATCTCTTCTTCCTCCTCTTGAAATGATTTGTTCAGCAAAGCTTTTTTGAGCACCTACTGTATGCCAGGTACTGCATTGACTGCCGGCAATACGAAGATGAGTTTAACTTGGCTCCTGTTCATTAAAAAAAAACCTTTATGGGGGCATAATTTATGTGCAGGGAATGTCACCCATTTAAAGTATACATGATGAGTCTCAACAAATGTGCCCACTTAACGTAATCACGTCAACAGTTAAGGTACTTTTCTGCCCTTGCAGTGGCTCCCCAGACCTCCCCTCCCTGCAGCCTGTCCGCACTCACCCTTGGCCCCAGCAGAGGGAGCACTGCTGTTCTGGTGTCTTGTTTGTTGGTGTTTTGCTTGTTTTCCCTTTTCTTCTCTGTTCTCTCTTTTTTGTTCTCTGTTCTCTCTTCCTCCCTGCCTTGTGTCTCCCCACCAACCCTGTTCCTTCCTCCCTAGATTAGCAGCTAGGTGATGGTAATGAGAATGAAAATGGTGGAATCTTGAACTTTTCTACTGGAGCTAAATTCACCCCCTAATAATCTATCAGCTTTTTTTCCATGTGATAAAAATTCTAGGTAGAAGTTACTGTATAATGAGGGCTCTTTTATCTTGCTGTTTAGTATTAGTTTAGAGCAAAGTAAGTTAAAATTTAACTGCCATTGTGTAAAGCACCTAATGCAGATGTAGGACTGGGAAGTTGGTACGAAATAGATTTCTGTTAGATGAATCATATTTTCTAATTTTGGAAATAGATTTGGTGGGAACAAGTTTTAGCTCAGAATCTCCATGAAAGCTCTGAAGGAATACGCGGCCAGCCCGTCACAGATCCTGCTTTGGAAGGTGCACGGTGATCTTCTGATGGACTTTAGTAGTCACGTGAAACACACAAACCATGTGAAACTGACACGATATTGCAGCATTTGGATGCTAGAATCCTAGGAAGAGGGCACCGCCCATGGGAGTGGCTTTGTAACAGTTTGTCCTTTTGTCCCCTTCTCGGGATCCCTCGGCCCCAAGAAGGTAAAGCAGGGTTCTGCTGCAGCCCAGTGCTTTGGGCAGCAAGGCCTTCTCTGCCTCCCTCTTTGTCTGCTTTTGCCCTCCGTAGCTCTCAGTGCAGCTTGCAGTTCACTTGTGCTGTGACAGAACTGTAAATGTGGTGCTGTCCTGAACCCTGTGTCTGTCTTACTCAGTTTATTCTGATCTGACACAGCTCTGTGTAGGTAGTTGGTCCTCAGTGCATATGGTTAAGTCAACGAAATTCCCGTTGTGCCTCGACGGCCCGAACAGTGTCCTCTCTGCTCACCACTTTGTAGAGTTGAAAGTGTGCTGTGACTGTTCAGTAGCTGTCACTGAGCCTCCGTCACCTAGCAGGCCTGATCAGTATAGTTTAGTGAAGAAATTAGAGTCTTTTAGGCAGGCACTGACGTTCTTTTTTACTTTGTTCAGATCTAATTCACATCCCATAGAATTCACCCATTTCAATACGAGTACATTTCAGTGGTTTTTGGTGTGTGCCTGGAGTTGTGCAACCATCAACACAGTCCATGTCAGAGCATTTCACCACTCCAGAAAGAAACCCCGGATCCATTAGCAGCGACTTCTCATTTCCCGTTCCCCTGAACCCTTGGCAATCACAGTCTGCTTTCTGTCTCTAGAGATTGGCCTCTTCTAGACATTTCACAGGAGTGGAATCATACAGCACGTGGCCCTTCGTGCCTGACTTTTACTCAGCATGGTTTTCAGGGTTCATCCATGTGGTCGCAATGATTAGCCTGGGGACATTTCCACACCCCTGCTGCTTTGTCCTTGTTCGATCCAGGGGATGCCTTTGGAGCTGGCAGAACGCTACCAGTTGCCCAGTCCGGCACCCCCTCACGTCCACTAGAGAGGAAATTCAGACTTCGTCACTCTCGAAACGAACGAGTTTGTTAGTCCTTCGTCTTTCCTCCTCTCTCCCAAATTCAGCCTTGCTGGGTTGGATGCTGAGGGAGGAGAAGACGTCGTGTCTCTCAGCCTCTAGGTAGCTGTGCCTGGTTCTGTCCTCTCACCCGGCGAGGCTTGGCTTGATGCCCGTCGGCTGGCGGTGGTTCTGGGAGCTGGCTCGCCGGTGTCTCACTGCCTTGGGAAACCGAGTACCGTGCACACGCGGCAGGGTGCTCATCGATCGCTGCCTCGTAGCTTTATTTTTTCTCTCAGAGCCTGATCTTCTATTTCCGCGCGTCCTTCTGAAGGCAGAACGTTGCTTTGGTGGCACCCTCTGTTTGTATTCGTGCTTTTAGAGATGAGATTTTGAAAGTGGGACTGAAGGCGCAGCACGCGGTGCTCCAGCGCCCCCTAGCGCCGCGCTGGGGTGGGAGTCCCCGTGCCTCCGGTGTGTGGCTTCCCGCGGTCTGTGCAGGACGCGGACGCGGTGCAGGTGACGGCCAGCGTCTTTCCTTCTCACCTTCCTGGGGTGACATCGCGTCTTTGTTTTTTCCTTTAGTGTGAACGTGGTGTTTCCAGGTTTGCCTAGCCCCTTCTTCAGCGTTCACAGAGCCAGGCCCTCCCTGCAAGGGCCAGATCGGGTCTCCAGAAGGTGAAACCCAGAGCAGCCGTGCCCAGGGGCTGTGCTTCAGCCAGGGGGCGGGTCTCCGTCCTGTGTTGTGGGTTTGCCCTGTTTTCCGGAAGCACTTCCTACGTCTTTGTTGTTGTTGTTGTTGTTGTTGTTGTTGTTATCATGTGCTTTCTAGAAAGGATCAGAAAATAATCAAACATGTGAACAGTGGGAGTTCTGAAAGCCTGAGCTGGAATTAGTTGGAAATGAGGAGAAGTCAGCTGCGTCCCCGGTGGTGGGCGAGAGCCTCTGCACCTTACGGGCTTGCTTCCTGGAGAAGGGGCTTGGGGAGCCCAGAAGCCCTGGGGCATGCCCCTGACCGCGGGCCTTTCCCCTGGGCATCACGGCAGCTGGGAAGGGAGCCTTCGATGGTTGCTTTCCTGTTCCTCCTCGTGACTCCATTATTCATCCACCTCGGGTGGGGGTTGCTGAAAACCTAGAGGGAGTTTCCAGCTTTGCTTTACAGTGTCTGCTACAGCTGTTGAGAGAGTAAAATTATTAACGGCAGTATAAACATTTCTGTAGTGCAGGTGGGCCAACAGAGGGCCTTCAGGCACCTTCTTTTGTTCTGTCCTCACTGAACCCATTGACTGAGCATCTGTCTGTGCTGGGCACTTGCTCCTACTGTTTCTTCTTCATGCAGAGACTCAGTTGTCCTGTTGTATCTTTTTCTGCTCTTTCTTACGGGACACAACTAATTCATGCGGTCGGTGGCTTTTTCTTCCCCACTAAATTATAAATCCTATGAAATCAGGCAGAGTCATATTTCTTTTTTATCATTTTTTTTAATCTGTATTTTTGAGAGAGAGAGAAAGAGACAGAGAGAGACAGAGTGTGAGCCGGGGAGGGATAGAGGGAGAGGGAGACACAGAATCCGAAGCAGGCTCCAGGCTCCGAGCTGTCAGCACAGAGCCCGACGTGGGGCTCGAACTCACGGACCGCGAGATCGTGACCTCAGCCGAAGTCGGATGCTCAACTGCCTAAACCACCCAGGAGCTCCATATTTACCTTTTTTTTTTTTTTAACCCAGACTCCTACAATATTTTTTCCCTAAAAAGACTTTAGAATGTATTTATTAATACTTCTCCAGAGGAAGGAGAATGTTTCATACTCACATAAAGAGAGGGGTTAAAGGTTGGTCTCACGAATGAGTGTTTTCAGCTTTGACTTTTAAATTAAATCCCTTTATTTGGGAATAATTTCTTTTTTTTTTTTTTTTTTATTTTTTTTTTTTCAACGTTTTTTATTTATTTTTGGGACAGAGAGAGACAGAGCATGAACGGGGGAGGGGCAGAGAGAGAGGGAGACACAGAATCGGAAACAGGCTCCAGGCTCCGAGCCGTCAGCCCAGAGCCTGACGCGGGGCTCGAACTCACAGACCGCGAGATCGTGACCTGGCTGAAGTCGGACGCTTAACCGACTGCGCCACCCAGGCGCCCCGAGAATAATTTCAAATTTACAGAAGTTGCAAAAATAAGAACAGTACAAAGAACCCCCATTTTACTCCTTTACCCAGATCGACCCTTTGGGGGCTCCTGCGTGGCTCATCACTTGAGCATTAACCCTTGATTTCGACTCAGGTCATGATCCCAGGGTCATGGGATTGAGCCCTATGCGGAGCCTGCTTAAGATTCTGTCTCTCTCTGCCCTTCCCCCGCCCACCCCCCACCGCCGTCTCTGTCTTTCTCTCTCTCTCACTTAAAAAAAAAATAGAAGCTTTAACCCCCTTTGCATAGTCATTTATGCGTGTGCCTGAGTTCTCTCTCCACAGACATATTCCCAAACTCACTCTCTTAACATGTGCGTGTGCAGATACCCATTTTGTCATCCACCCTCTGAGGTTTGAGAGATTACACACGCCATGATCGTTTACCTTGCATATGCTTGAAGGTATTTCCTAAGAATGGGCATATTCTCTTACATAACCACAGCTGGACAGTTCCCGCGTTCATAAATTCACATTGAGACAATACTTTTTATAACCTGCCGTCCGTATTCTAATTTTGTCAGTTGACCTAAGAATCTCCTTTAGAGCGTCTCCCGTCCGGGCCAGGATCCAGTCTGGGGCCGGGTGTTGCCTTTAGTTGGCGGGTGTCTGGAGCTTCTGTAATCTGGAGCTTTTCTACAGCCTTCATCACACTGAATTTTTGAAGAACACAGTCCCGCCCCTCTATTTTGGTCACGTTCTTCATTTTGCCAAACACCTGAAATATTTTGTGATGGAAAATTAAGAAGGCTTTTGGAGAAGGAGGTGGTAGAACCTGAACACTTAATGGCAGTTTGGTTCTCCTCCTCAGTGTCCCAACACTGTTGCTTGAGCCCTTAGGTATAATTTTAGTTCAATAATTTTGTCAGTAAAATGCAGGGCCGTGTGATTTATGTCCACTCACCGGGGTTTGAATAAATACTTGGCCTTTGCTTTTGTAGTTTTTTATCAGGACATTAAAAAATTACCTTTCTTGCTCCTAATAAATTTATTGAAGCTAAATTTTATTTTATAAGCAACACTCTTATTTGCCTTTTTGGAACAATGTGGATAATAAAATGCTTATTCGTGGTAATGCTTCCTGTAGTCAGTTTTGGATGATACAGTTGATTTTGTTAAACCCTGAAATGATGTCACAGCCTCAGAGTTTATGTGGGGTATTTTCTTACATCATTCCAAATGATTGTTTGCGTGGTTCCCAAAGAGGGTTCCCAAAGAGGCGGTAGTTAGTTATTTTGCCTAGAAAGGAGTTGTCCTTTTTCTTGCATGCACCGTGAAGGTGGGAAATTGCCTTTATTAAGCCTTCCCTTGCCTGACACCTCAGGGGCTTGACCTTGGCCGCCCTGTGAGAATGAATCCCCCAACTCTCAGGCCTTCCTACATCTGCGGTTACTTCCTTATATTTGGATTTCTGGTTAAATATAAGCAGTGTGTGTACAGACACATAGGAAGAAGACTCAGGCGGTTTATCTGCCGTGAACATATGGGGAATACTCATTCTGTAGGAAATGGAAATCCTAACCAGACTCCTCGGGGTGGTGAGCACCTTGTAGAAACGCTCACTCTTCTTGGTGCCAGCCTCTTAGCAATCCCTCTGTCATCTCAGCCGCAGAATTGAAACGACTGTTTCTTGTATTAGTGGGGTGTAACTGCTCGTGTTCGGAAACTCACGCGTTTGAAAGATTGAAGATCGGTCTGGTCTGATTGTGGCAAGAGGAGTGAGTGGACCGAGTTGTTTTCGGCTACACGTGTGCCAGTGTTGAGGGAATCACGTTGGAGTTGACCACAGCTCCCGCTAGCCGTCTGTTGAGTGGTAAGTGATACTTTGGCGGTGTGTAGTTGATAGTTAGCAGTTGCTTAGGATGGCTTTTTTGGATTAAGCGTTTTCATCAAGTCCTAATCTGTTGTCATTGAGATCTTGAAAGGAGCACAGGTGCAAATTAGGTGCCGGCTTGTAACTGTTGTGCAGAATGAGTGTCTTTGAATAGCTGTGCAGTGATTTCGGTTGTTTATGTTGACTTTTTGCAAGTAATTTTTTAACGTTTATTTATTTTTGAGACAGAGAGAGACAGAGCATGAACGGGGGAGGGTCAGAGAGAGAGGGAGACACAGAATCCGAAACAGGATCCAGGCTCCGAGCGGTCAGCTCAGAGCCCGACACGGGGCTCGAACTCATAGACCGCGAGATCGTGACCTGAGCTGAAGTCGGACGCTTAACCGACTGAGCCACCCAGGCGCCCCGCAAGTAATTTTTTAAATAAATTAGGTATTTCTATGGTTCAGAACTAAGAATTCTTGCAAGAGACATGCTAGGAATCTGGTGCCACTGTACTGCCTCCAGCTTTTCTTCCTTTTTGTACCCAAAGAGCGTTTTCTTCATTTAACGGTATCCTGGAGACTCCTCCCCACCTGCACATCAAGCTTTTCCTCATTTTTCCCATTAGTCTTTTGATGAGATTGAAGGCACATATCCTTGGAGAAACTATGGGCATGAAATGGTCATAAAAACGCATTTAAAATCTGTAGGAAAGTTTTTCAGATCATACTTTAAAAGTAAAGAAAGCAGTAAAAATGGTAAAATTGAAAATGACAGAAGAGAAAAGCTTTCCTTGGCATCTTTCTGAGCGCATTGCCTAGGTTGGTGGTGAGGCTTCTTCCAGCCACCGGCTGTGGGGATGTGGTACCTACAGGTGCCACCAGGAATTACTTGCCTGCCCCCCCCACCCCTTTTATTGACACGATATTTTGAAATTATCTGGAGATTTAGTTCTCCTACTCCACTACCCGCATCTCTCTTGTGAACACTTTACATTGTATGTGAACGACAATAAGAATGGGTGCTTAGGAAGTGTGACTCAAAGGTTTTTCTTTTTTAAGATTATTTATTGTGAGAGAGAGCGCCCGAGAGGCAGGGTGGGCAGAGAGAGGAATCCCAAGCAAGTTCTGCACTGTCAGCGCAAAGCCCGATGCTGATGCGGGGCTTGATCCCACACACCATGAGATCGTGACTGAGCCAGGCAGGTGCCCCTGTACCGACTGACTCATTTTTAAAAGTAATTCTCTTCATTTTTGTCCTCACATGTCCTGTGAATATTTGTTGTCCATTCCTTGTATGGGGACTGAAGTCATTAGTGTTGTTTTTTTAAATCTTTTTAAATGTTTTTGAGAGAGAGAGAGAGAGAGAGCGAGAGAGAGAGAGAGAGAGAGCGCGCATGTGCAAGCACAAGCTGGGGAGGGGCAGAGAGAGAGGGAGACACAGAATCCGAAGCAGGCTTCAGGCTCCAGGCTCCCAGCACAGAGCCCGACACGGGGCTTGAACTCACGAATCGCAAGATCATGACCCGAGCTGAAGTCAGACGCTCGACCCACTGAGCCACCCAGGTGCCCCTGAAGTCATTAGTGTTTTAGTGGGTTGTGTGTTTCCTTGGCAATTAGGAGGGTTACTGTTTTTCCAACAGGCTTCCGCTGCGAATATTTCATCACTCCCAAAAGTTCACTTGTGCTTCTTTGTAATCAGTCCTTCCCCAGTCCTTGACACAGCCACTGAGCTGTTTTCTCTCCTTACAGTTTTGCCCTAGAATGTTACACGAGTGTAATCATACCACATGTGGCTTTTTAAGTCAGACTTCTTTCACTTAGCATGATGCTTTTGAGGGCCATTGAGTAGTGTTTCATTTTATAGACGTATCACGTTCGCCTCTTGATGGACATTTGGGTTGTTTCCAGTTTAAAAAAAATTTTTTTTTTTAATGTTGATTTATTATTGAGAGACAGAGAGACACAGAGCGTGAGCAGGGGAGGGGTAGAGAGAGGGGGAGACACAGAATCTGAAGCAGGCTCCAGGCTCCGAGCTGTCAGCCCAGAACCCGATGCGGGGCTCTAACTCACAAACTGCGAGATCATGACCTGAGTCGGTCACTCAACCAACTGAGCCACCCAGGTGCCCCTGGGTTGTTTCCAGTTTTGAATAGGGCTGCTATAAACATCAGCCTACAGGGGTTTTTTTTTGGTTTTTGGTTTTTGGTTTTTTTTTTTGTGGACATAGGTTTGCATTTCTCTTGGGTGACTGAGGAGGCATGGGATTGCTGGGTCTGATGGTAAGTCATTTTGTAAGAAACTGCCTGGCTCTTTTCCAGAGTGGCTGTGCCATTCTGCATTTGTGTCGGCCATGTAGAAAGTCCCAGTCATTCCAAATCCTTGTCAGCATTTGGTATTGTTGGAAATATTTTCTCTTAGTTTGGCTTGTCTTTTCGATTCCCTCCTGAGCACATTTTGAGGTTTATTTATATCTAGACTTTACGATCTCTGTCTGTAGTGGGAATACCAGCCAGCGCTGTCATTTCATTACACCCTGCTTCCCCTCCCCACCGTTTCTCCCGCTTCCTTTTCACTGAAAGATACCTTTCCCTTCCATTGCGTGGTATTACACCAGACTGAAATTAAGACAGGCTTTTCCTCAGTGTGGGAAATGATAAGAAGGTCTAAGTTCAGAATGAAAGTATCGCAGGTGATTATTTTTAAATTGTTTCGAGACTGCTTATTTTCACCATTAGCATCAACACACAATTTCTTTGTGGATTTTTGCAAGTATATGGAAGTATTGTGTGAAGCTGTTCTTGTTTTTTTTTATATATATTTACAGTTTTGGTAGCTATTGCCAGAGAGCCCTCCAGAAATATTTTCCTGAAAAGTATTGGTGCATTCTTACTAACAGGCTGTGAGAGTTAATTGGCATTTATCTACATTTACAATAAGACTGGGCATTATCCACATCTATAATACGTAGTTACTGGTTACTTTTGATTACATGCTTGTAAATTTCCCTGTAGGTTATTGAGCTCCATTAGAGCAGAGGAGCCCTAACTCTGCTTACCATTTTCTTTTTTTTTCCTTTATTTTAGAGAGTGTGAGAGCACAAGCAGCGGGGAGGGGCGGGGGGAGTGTGGGGGGAGAGAGAGAGACAGAGAGAGAGACAGAGAGAGAGAATCTCAAGCAGGGCTCCATACTCAGTGTGGAGCCCGGGTAGGGCTCAATCCCACCACCCTGGGATCGTGATCCAAGGCGAAGTCAAGAGTTGGACGCTCAACTGAGCCACCCGGGTGCCCCTCTGCTTACCATTTTTATCCCCAGCAACCGATCGTCGCGCTTGGCAGTTAGTAGGCTCTAAATAATTGTTGATTGTATGAATGAATAATTCAGTGAGTGTTCTCTGTTGTAGAAATCTAGTCGTTCTGATTCTTTTCAGTGACTTATTTTTAGAAGCTTCGGGGAGAATATGAACCGCTAGGTACTTGCCAAACTTGCTTCCATGCAGGTAAACCAGTTGTTTTTTCAGAAAGTCACGTTCCGAATTCTGTGAAGCAGCAGTTCACAAATAGGCTTGTATCTGTTCAATAATATGTTTATCCGGGGGCACCTGGGTGGCTTAGTTGGCGAAGTGTCTCCCTCTTGCTTTCGGCTCAGGTCATGATCTCATTCATGGTTTTGTGAGTTTGGACCCTGGTCGCGCTCTGTGCTGGTAGCTTGGAGCCTGCTTGGGATTCTCTCCCCCTCTGTCCCTGCCCCTCCCCCACTCTCACCGTCTCTGTTTCTCAGGATAAATGAATAAATTTACAATAATAAAAAAATATAAAAAATTAAAAAATACTTTGGGGCACCTGGGTGGCTCATTCAGTTAAGCATCCAACTTCAGCTCAGGTCATGATCTCACAGTTTGTAAGGAGTTCGAGGCCCGTGTTGGGCTCTATGCTGACAGCCCAGAGCCTCCAGCCTGCTCTGGACTCTGTGTCTCCCTCTGTCTTTGCCCCTCCCCCACTTGTGAGCGCGCATGCGCGCGCACGCGCGCTCTCTCTCTCTCTCTCTCTCTCTCTCTCACAGAAACAATAAATGAATAAACTTTAAAAAACATGTTTATCGGGGGCGCCTGGGTGGCGCGGTCGGTTAAGCGTCCGACTTCAGCCAGGTCACGATCTCGAGGTCCGTGAGTTCGAGCCCCGCGTCAGGCTCTGGGCTGATGGCTCGGAGCCTGGAGCCTGTTTCCGATTCTGTGTCTCCCTCTCTCTCTGCCCCTCCCCCGTTCATGCTCTGTCTCTCTCTGTCCCAAAAATAAATAAAAAACGTTGGAAAAAAAAAATTTTAAAAAACAAAAACAAAAAAACATGTTTATCTGTGCATCATATTTAAATGCAACTTCAGGATAAAAAAATCACATATATGTCTTAAATATCATTCATCAGGATCATTAGCATTTTTCTTGTTTTGGATTTCCCTGTCTTGCCTTTTGAACCACGTTTTCTGCTTTTCATTAGTATGTGCGGCGGAGAGGGCTGAAATGGAGATAGTGACATGAGTCGACAGACAGGTAAACGGAACACCTGGAAGGGTTCGTGATCCCGAAGGTTTTCCTTCAGGATAAGTGTGGTGCGCACACAGTTGACCTGTTTCAGAATAGGCTTTATCAATTTCAGAGTGTTCTTTGACAGTTTGCGGAAACGGCTGAGCATTTTCTTGTTTGTGATGGAAAATCACACCTCGGAATCTTTTTTGCCGACCCTTGATCTGTTTAATTGAGAAAGGGTCTTGGGTGTTCTGGCCTACGTATTTCATAGGATTGGTATAGTCTGTAGCATCTTGCCTGAAAATATAAATTGTATATTTTATGTGATCGGTGGCTTTTTTTTTTTCCAGTATATTTTTGGAGACTTTAGCCCTGATGAATTCAATCAGTTCTTTGTGACTCCTCGCTCTTCAGTTGAGGTAAGACAAAACAGTGTTTTGTTTGAATATGTGTATAGATATAACTCATGGTTACATTTTAGTTTTGAGTTTTTAATTTATGCTTGTTGATAAGGAAATCCAATGTACAGAAAAGCGCAGAGACTAATACAAGAAATGCCCAAACCCACCGAGCAGATTTGACTACTGTTAACATTTTGCTGTATTTATTAAACAGCAAAAAGTCACAGATATCGTCGTGGCCTCCCTTGTACCCGTTCCCACCTCCTGCCTTCCCTCCCCAGAAGTAACAACTCTGCCGGATTGCTATTGTGTTCGGACTGTCGTCTTCACCTTTCACTACATATGTGGTTGTCAACAGATTGTAGCACCATATTGTCTCCTGTGGTTTAAATGGTAAACCGAGTCATACTGCGGATGGCTCTTGAACGGCAAGGGGATTGGGAGTGCCGACCCCAGCGCAGTTGCAAATCCGCGATAACTTTTGATTCCTCGCAACTTAACTACCCGTAGCCTGTGGTTGACCGGAAGCCTTACCGATGACAATGGTAACAGTTGATTACCATATTTTGGGTTTTATAAGTATTATATACTGTATCCTTAGAACAAAGTAAGCTAGAGAAAAGGAAAGGTTAAAATAATAAGGGAGAGAAAATACATTTACAGTACTGTTCTGCATTTTTGGAAAAAAATCCGCCTGACGTGGGCCTGCACGGTTCACACCCGTGTTGTCCAAGGGTCAGCTGTAGATTCATCCTTTTGTAGTTTGTTTCTTTTAAGGTAACATTCTTTACGTTCATTCTTTGATGAACGTACATTCATGTTCTACATTCATGTTCTTTGGTTTCAGTTTCTCGATACCGTCAGGAGAACGTACCACAGCTCGTTTGCCTGGTCTCCTGTTGAGGACCGTTTAGATCTTTGGTTCTTACGTACTACAGAAACGTTGCAGTAAACATGTTTTACTGTGTGTCCTCATGCTCTGTGGGTTTCTCCAAGATCTTTTCCTAGGAGTGGGATTGCTGGGGCCACCAGGAGTAAGTGTCTAGTTTTAGTGGCTGCTCTGCTCATCCGCTTTCTGAGGGTTTAACCGTCTGCCTCGCCCCCAGCTGCGCGTGAGCGCTGTCACCATCTCAGTTAAAGAAAAGCTTCTCGCTTATTCTCACTACAGGTGTGCTCAAAATTTTTGTGAGTCTGCTGGGCTGGTTATGAATGGGTTCTCACTGTTTTAATTTACAATGTTCCCAAGTTGCAAAGTTGAGAACCGCTTCATTACTTTCGTATGCCCAGCCCTTCTGTGAATGACCTGTCTCCCTTGTCCGCATTTTTTATTAAGTGGCTTGTCTTTTTCTTATTGCTTACAGGACTCATAGTCTTGGGTTTTGCATATTACAAGTATCTTTTCCTGGCACGAGGGCTTTAAATAATTTGCGTGTGTGTGTGTCTTTATTTTATTTTGAGAGACAGAGTGTGAGTGGGGGGAAGGGCAGAGAGAGGGGGCAACACAGAATCTGAAGCAGGCTCTGAGCTGTCAGCACAGAGCCAGACACGGGGCTCGAACTCACAGACTGAAATCATGACCTGAGCTGAAGCCGGTCATGTAACTGAGTGAGCCATCCAGGTGCCCCTAGCACGGGGGCTTTTTAAAAACTTCATGTGAGATGCACTTTTTTCTTTTCTTTTTCTTTTTCTTTTTCTTTTTCTTTTTCTTTTTCTTTTTCTTTTTCTTTTTCTTTTTTCTTTTTCTTTTTTCTTTCTTTTCTTTCTTTCTTTCTTTCTCTTTCTTTTTCTTTCTTTCTCTTTCTTTCTTTCTTTCTTTCTTTCTTTCTTTCTTTCTGGGTATGGGAAGTAAGTTTTTAACTTTCATGCCAAACATCTTGTTTTTTTTTCCTTCCGGTTTATAAATGTCTTTAAGAAATTCTTCCCTGCCCTGACGTAGCAAAGACACTGTTTTTTTTTCTGGAAGTTTTAAGGTTTTTGTGTTCACTGTAGTATGCAATGCTGCTGAAATGGACTTCGCTGTGTATGTGAGGTGGGGCTTGACCTCGTCCTCTGCCTTGGCCGCAGGGAGCTGTCCCAGCACTGGGCCCTTAGTTGTAGTGCCCTTTGCTCTGGCCCTCGTGCTTCGTCTCTGCAACAGTACTGCTCGTTTTAACTGCTGCGGCTCTGTAGTCTGTCTTCTGGGAGGGCCCTCACCCTCTTGTGCTCACCCCAAGCGTTTTGGTTCTGCTTCATCCTTAACTGTTCCTTAAGAGTCTGTGATCAGCATGCCAAGTTCCGTGAAAAATCCCATTGAGATTTCAGTTAGAATCGTGTTAATTATGGGCTCATTTGTAGGAGAATTCACAATTTTATGAGAGTTTTCCTAAACACGATTTTGGTATATTTCACCATTCAGGTCTTTTACATGTAATTAATGATTTCTGTTTTAGTTTAATAAAACTTATCTGGAATATTTTTTCATATTCGTGTTTTAAAGATGAAAACTGTTGAAATTGTATCGAAAAGAACAAAGGGAGGTCCGAGTAAGGATAAGGACAAGGACGTTGAGGAGACCTCGCCAGCCGCTTGAGTGTTTTGTGTGGAGTTCTTTTTACTTGGCAAGATGGAGCAGAGGATACTGACCCGTAGGATTGGAGCCACACGGCCCGCGTGGCATGTGGCCTTGGCCAGTCCTGCCCGTTTCACCTTGGCTTCTTGAACTCTAGACTGGGGCTGGAGAGGAAGGATTAAATGACGGCGTGTTGAAAGCGTTACTTCAGCGGCACAGACTAGAGAGCGATTTATTGGTTTCTCCTCTTTGACTTCGGGAAAAAGGAAGAAATCACCGAAAGCAAAGCTTGGTCAGGTCACAGTTTAGAAGGTGAATAAATCCCTTCAGTGCCCACCTCCATCTGTTTTGTGTTCATTGATGGTAAGGGCGTTTTAAGGAATCTAAGGATAGGAGCCAGGAAACCGTGAACGCTGCGTTATAGATTGTATTTCCTAAGGCAGTAAAATGCATCTGTGCATGTTAGATTTTGTAGAATGAGGCTTGGAGTTGAGTGTGTCCTGACAGAAAAAATAACAATTAGGAAAAACATGATCGTCCCGTATTCCCCAAGCGTTAGTGTAATTGAGGTTCTACTCTGTGTACTAGTGGTTCGAGTTTTAAGTCATTTCTGTCTTTGAATCACAGCAGAATACAGAGGCACCTGCCAGGGACAGGACAGCCTGTGCTCTTGGCAATTAAGGTTTCAAAAGATGAGAAAGCCCCACTTGTGTATTTTACAAAAGCTTTTCGCAAGTGTGTGCATTTGTGTGGGTTTCTGAGAGCCTGTTTGCAGGTAAGTGTCAGAGTAAAAACGTGGGTTTTCCTGTGATGTGAAGGTAGAGAATGTACCATATTTCAGAGTCTGGAGAGCTGCGCTCCTTGGTCACTCTGCTACTCAGGTAGGCCTGGTGGCTCTGGCAGTTTCCTCCCACTCATCGTGCTTCCTTATAGGAAAACGGGGGTGTTTGTTTACCTCTCAGAATGTTGGGCAGTCGGTAGTTACTGTGGAAGACCTTCGCACATAAGGATTTGATGGTAAAGTCATGTCAGACTTTTTACTGTAGAAATAATGGCTGTGTCTTAACAGAATGAGTTTATAGCCAGAAATCTTCGTAAGTCTGGCTCATTTCTGGGTCTTCTGTGTTTTCCCTTTTGAATATGCGTTGCGTTTGGGGGCAGGTATGACAGATGTCGTCTGCCAGAATCACATATGGTCCAGTGACCCGCAAAGGGGAAACACAGGCTAATTAATGCGATCGGGCCAGGCTCTCTCTCTCAGTGTCGTAATTGCTGTAATTCAGGAGTCTGGAGCGTGCGAGTAGCATAATCACGTGGGGCACAGACTGTTTCATGGCGTGCCGTGTGGTTGCACAGGTGGGTGTGTGGGTGCTGTTGTCTCCTGGCGCTGTGGCCTCGTGGCTCGGGCCTTTTGCCTCGCGCTGAAAACGGCGGTGGCTCCTGCCCGCACCGTGCCTGCCGTGTGGCCGTCGTGGGAACTCGCACCAGCCCTGTTCATCATGTACTTCTTTGGCTGTTAGGAAATTGAGAAGCATTTTTTTCCTCTCCCTGGGGCCAAGAACTGAAAAAACAAAGCTTGAGAAACATAAAGTGTTAAACTGTAGGAACATTCTGCTTTTCTCCTGTTCTCTCAGCTGAGTGTTGGACTCCGTTTTACTTTCCCTGTTTGAAAGCTTGTCCCTGGCCAGACAGGATGGTCGGTAGTTTAACAGAATCCGAAGAAACCCTCTCAGCTGGTTCCTGTGTGTGATCTTAAATATTAGTAGAAATTTAAAGGTAACATACCACGTCTTTTTTTATAAAGCTGTGCTCTAGTTTGTAAGCCAGCGTGATTTAAAAATGAATTTCTCCAGCTGGAAGAAATACAGTCAATTTACTGAATAAGCATGTTTTGAACCCCAGTCGTCATCATGTCAGTAGTGTTCACAAATAAGGGGTGAGTGCTCCTTGTTCTTGGGACTTCCGGAACTTCAGTACTGGGGGCAACGCGCACACATGCTTAATGCAGTTACGGGAAAAACAAGACCAGAGCGGGACGGGCCACGCTGCAGACGCTGAGGGTGTGTGTGTGTCTGTGCGTGGGTGCGTGCGTGGGTGTGTGGGTGTGGGTCTGGCTATGGAGAGTTAAGACTGTTCCTCTCCCGGGTTTGGTGTCCTTGCGGGGCTTCAAAGGAGAGACTTGAGGTTCACGAGGGGCTTTTAGACGGCGGAACAAATGGGGGCAGTGCCAAAAGGTTTTGAAACGTGAGTTCAGGAAATGTAATCGACACAAAATTGTGTAAGCTTAATAAGGTGCGCGCCACATCCGATACGTTTATGTTGCAAGATTGCTGTCGTGGAGTTACTGTATCTCGTCACAGACTTACCGTTTCCTTTAGTTGTGACAACAGTTAAGCTCTGGTCTCTCAGGCTTGAGGTTCACAGCCAGGTGTGCTGCCTGTAATCCGTGTAGTGTGACACGTGTCCAGGGCTTACCTGCGAGTCGCAGGTACTTGCCCCTCAGCAGCGTCTCTCCCGCTCCCCCAGTCCACAGCCTTGGGAACTACCCACCATTCCACTCTTTGGGTTTTGGACTTGAGCTGTTTTCGTTTTTGAGATTCCAGAGGTAAGGGATATCACACAGTGTTTGTTGAACACATTACCTTCTGCATCAAAGGGCCCAAGCAGTGACTTCAAAAGACGGTGGCGCTATTCTCAGCCCAAGTTGATCTCACTTTGCACCCGATGTCACGAGATGTCAGCGTCTTGCGTCGCTCACCGTGCATTCGTGTGTGAGAGCTTTATGGTTTTGCTTCAGTTTGCAAGTTTGTGTGCTCGTAAATAGCTGCACGGTGAAAGAGGGAACTTTGAACAACTCTTACAATTCCATTCCGCTGTCTATAATAAATCCACATTTACCACAGACTAAGGGGCATCTTATGAGTGGTGGAGGTTTGTTGAATTAAAGGTGCCACGTGCTTACAGAGTAAAAAAAACACACACACACACTTTGGTGCCAGAACTCATTGCAGCATCACTAATTCCCACCTTTGCACTCTTACCAGATTAGTAACTCAGAGTGTTTTAAACACCAACAGGTTGTCAGTGTTGCCCTGGAGTCTGCTGGGGTGGGAGGTCTGTTTTCAGGACCTGCCTCTACCCCTTACCACAGTTTGTGTAAATACAGCGTGATTAAAAAACTAAGCACTTTCGGTGCCTTACAGTTGTATAGATTTCTGTCACCAGGGGGCACTGCTGTCACTGATGGAGAAAGAGAAGGCCCTCTGCATCCGGGAGCTTGATAAACTTCCCTTGTGGCTGCAGAGGAACGGGAAGCGACTGGTCCTCACGTGCGCCCTTTTCGCTCCGTGTGTCTGTGCCAGAGGTCAACGCTGCAGCAGCCCGTGCGAGGTGCGAGTCCCAGGGTAGCCCCTGGCCGCACCCGGAAGGGGTTCTCCTGGTGTGTCAGCGGATGGGAACCGTGCGCCCCCTAGTGGGAATGCGTGGTGGAAACATGCATAGCTCTCCCGTCCTGAAAGTGTTCAGTTCCTTTTGTTTTTTTTGTTTTGTTTTTTAAAATTTTTTTTAACCTTTATTGATTTTTGAGAGAGAGAGAGAGAGAGAGAGAGAGAGAGGGAGACACAGAATCCGAAGCAGGCTCCAGGCTCTGAGCTGTCAGCACAGAGCCTGACGCGGGGCTCGAACCCACGTACCACGAGATCATGACCTGAGCCGAAGTCGGCCGCTTAACTGACTGAGCCACCCAGGCGCCCCTGTTCAGTTCCTTTTGAACTGCTCTTTGTTTCCTTAGGTTCTCTGGGGGGAGAGAACTTGGTTACTTGGAGTGATAAGTGTTTGTCTCCGTGATTATTGAGTCGACTTGCTGAGAGTTCATTGGGGAAATCAGCCGAGGAAGCCACTCACGCAGCAGTTCTCAGACAGTGGCGGGTGTGACAGTCCCCGGGGCCCGTCCAGGAAGCCCGGGCGCTGCGGGGGGACATGCTTGGAGAAGGGCTGTTCTAGGGTGTCGTTGCTTTGTTCTTCTGTTCTTTCTTCAGGTCCACTTGCCTTAGCCCTTCCGTCCTAAGCATTCTTATCCCGAATGTGTCCGTTTGAAACATTTCCAAGTCTTAAATGCTATGGAATAGCTAGGAAGAAGAAAAATTTGGGATATTCATAGCACTACCTTCCTGCTTTTTACAAAGAGGTCAGACACTCGCTGCTTTGCTTTCTCTCCCCTAAACAAAGAATGTTTTTTCAAGCCTTTAATTCAGTTATTTAAGGCACTGTGTCCAAAAGGAGCCGTGATTGTCAGACTTGTCTGTGGGCTCTCAGCACTCTGCCCGCGGGCCTGGTCCTGGCCTCCACTGGCCGTGCTGACGCGTGTGAGGTGAACCTGAAACGCCGACGGGCAGTACGGGTCATCTTTGCCGGGGGCCCGGGACAAGTGGCCGCGGTACCTGTGGGACGCCTGACGTCCTGTGAGACGGGGGTGTTTGTCGTAGCATAGTATCGTGGTTGATTCACGTGTCCGTTGGAGTCCGTTTTTATTATTTTGCCTCATTTTTGGATCTTAATGGCAATATTTAAAAGCATTCCTCTGGTATTTTTTTCTTAAATGAAGGTGATTTAATTTTACTGTCAGTGTATGTTATTGTGGTAAACAAATGTCACGAGAAGTTGAGTGGATACAGAGTTTTAACGAAGTGTTGCCTTAACGAAGAAGCATGTGTTGGGTGTTAACATGTTGTTGAATTAAAATTTGTTTTCCACTTCCCTGTGCAGCTTCCTCCCTACAACGGAACAGTTCTGTGTGGCACACAAGCTCCCGATGAACTACCCGATGGTAAGCTGGTCTCTCCTCTACCCCCCGGACATGCATGCTGGCCCTGTGTGCTGGGGGGACCGGGGGGGGGGGGGGGGGGGGGGGGGGGGGACGGGCAGGAGGCCTGGAAGCCACGTTTCCTGCTCGTTCCTACTTTTCCAGTAAACATTGCCTTACTGCTCAGTGTTTTTGCTGTAAGCTATAGCATATTTGATCACTGCACCGTTTTGCCTGAGGAGTTAAGTGTCTTCTGGGCTTCAGAGTATCAGATGTTCCAGGTTTAGCGAAGGAGTTGCTTGTTCGAGTCTGTTTTTCTCTTCACCGTTCTCAGCTGCACACGTAGGTTTTTCACGGCCAGTGCTTTCTGAGAAACTTCTCCGCGGGCTTCCTCCTGGTTGGGGAGGCTGCCGGCCCACAGCTGCCGCCTCGCCGAGAGCGGGCGCAGAGCCGATTCCCGGAGACGGTGTCCGCTGAGATGCAGCGATTTTGTGTTGTCGAAGGCTGCGGGTGGTTCGGTTACCGCGGGCTGCCGTCACCGCGCGGGTCGGGTCCGTGTGGACCGCGTTCAGTCTGGATCATTAAGGTCCCTCGCTGGCCTCGGAGAAGCGAACGCCGACCCTTTCCTTGGAGAGCCAGGGATCCGGTTCCCTGCTTCGTTAGCATGGGCTCTTAATTATAATCTAGACGTGCGCCTTGAAGAGACTGTCTGGACTTTGCACAGTAAAATCAGAGAGAGACTGTGTCTCACGTTAGCAGCTGAGAAGCCGGCGTCTCGGAGATGGCGAGGGGAAGGGCGGTTCCGGTGGCGGCTCAGGACAGGACTGAGTGAAGTGAGCTGGAGGGAGCCGGCCCCCCTGCCTGCCGCCCAGCCTCCAGGGCGGCTGCTGCCCGAGTCCTCTGGATTCAGTCTGTCTCCGTGTATTCTGCACGTCGTAAGCGTGCTGCAGGTGTCTCCTCAGTGCTTTAAAATGTCTCGTTCTTTTCCCTGTCACGTTACTCCTTTTATTCTTGTCCAGTTAACGGCCTCACCACCCGCCCAAGGGGCGCAGGCTGGAGACGGGAGGCCCTGCCAGCTCTTCCCAGCGTCCAGCTCTCTCCTTCCCTTTCTCGCGCCATACCCGCCTTCCAGGCTGTCTTCTGTTCAGTTACTGCTTCTTGTCCCCTGTTCTCCGTTGTCTCAAGTCCACCTTTTAATCTGCTGGAAACACAGCTGGGACCTTGCCACCTGCTCGTGCTGTTAGAGACCGGCCAGCTTAAAGGCCCCTTTTTCCCTGAGGCCTTTTCTGTTCTCTCGCGTTTCCATGACGTCTGCTTCTCTTCCAGTGCTTGTCCCACTGTCCGGTGATGAGTCCGCCCCCCTTTCCGGGCTGAGTGCAGCCGTGGCGGCAGGGATCGTGGTCGTCCACGTCTGTGTGCTCAGCAGCTGCACGGTGTCGTATCTGGCATGTTGTGAACCCCCAGTGTGGCTCTGGATGAATGATTTAGGAGACGTCCTCCGCCTCCCACCGTAGGCAGCTGCAGCGGGCTCTGTGCGGGGGCTCATCACGGGTGCCTTTCCTGCCTCTCCTTTCCTTCAGTCACTTCCCACAGCTGGAAATAGTGTGCGCCCCCCTCCCCCCGCTCCCGGCCAGCTGTCCCGCCTCTTCCGCGGACGCCTCCGTGGCTTCTTGTGGAAATTGGCGCTCTTTCGTGTATCTGGAAGCATTCTTTCTGTAAACCGTTGGGCCTTGTCTTGCCCTCCCTCCGTACTGTCAGCTTCGGTCCGAGGTGTCTGTCTGCAGGCAAATGTAACTCCCTGGGGCAGGGTCTCTGCCTTACTCATCACTCAGCCCTCTGTGATAACGGTCAGCACTTTGCACGTGGCTGGCCGCTCTGCTAATTGGAGAAATGAGCTGAGCCAGCCACTTAAGTTCTTAGACAGTGGCGGGCACGACAACCCGTAGGGGCCCCTGAGCATTGCAGACCGCGGGGCGCGTTCAGGAACCCAGGGCGCTGCGGGGAGCACGCTTGGCAAAACGCTGCTAGGATGTCATTGTTTTACTTGAGCTGCTTTCCTTCCCCAACCACCCACTGCCTGCATAGCCTGAGCGCTGAGCGGTCCCCGGTCACCCGCTGCTTCGACCGTGTTGTGTGAAGCCTGGCTTCGCGGGCTTCCACCGGTCCGTCAGCCCGCCCCGACTGGGCTTCTCCTGACTCCTCTGCCATGTGGGGCAGTGCGCACGCGTGTCCGTGGTGTGTGTTCTGGCGAAGAGGAGGAGCCGTTCCGGGTAGGACTCTGCCTTCCAGTGATGCAGTCAGACCCTAGACAGGATCATGTTTTCATAGTGGCCGTAGCGTAGTGAAATGATTCCATTAATGTCATATCATGTTCTAGAATGTTCTGTGATACGATAAGATTAAGGAAATGTCATATCATGTTCTAGAATATTCTGTGATATGGTAAGATTAAGGAAATATATCGTGTTCTAGAATATTCTGGGACCCGATAAGATCAAGGATTGAGATGTGGAAGGCACTGTGTGTGTTGGAGTTAAACTCTTGCACAGACTGCCTGACACAGCGCATACTAATTTACAATCAGATTTCACAGTACGTCCCAGTGTCCCCAGGGTAGCCTCCCTGTGTGGCGTGCTCTTCATTGCCTCAAATACATCCGTGTCAGTGCATGCAGCGGCATTGCACCCTCGCAGCACCGCAGAGTAGGGGATGCCTGGAAGCAGAATGGACGGCCTACTTCTAGGTATGATGGTGGAGAAGTTCGCTTGTCTTTAGTGATTCTTTTCAAAATAAGGAAACAAAAAATCAGTGTTCAAGGACCAAAGGATTCAAGTGGTCATGGTGGTGGCTTTATATGGAAATGTGCTGTTAGGTGTAACCATCACTAGTATTCCTTTTTCAGGAACTTTCTGGTGTTGGGAAGGTGTTCGCCCCTCCCGCCCCCCAGGTGTGATCACTAAACGGATGAAGACTTAGACTGTTGACACCCCTGCCCTCCAGTAACTTGCACGTAATTGCCGCCTCCTGGGGGCTGCTTTTTAAAAGACTTCCGAGGTGAAACATAGGTTATTTCTAGTAGAGCACAGTTCTTCTGGTAGGGTGGGTTTTTCTGAAATACATGTTTTGAGAAGTTGGCTCCTTAGGCTAGACTCAGAGAAATCCTCAGTTAGGCATTAAAGATGAGTTAGAAGGCATGTGGCCTTTCCTTAACTTCAAAATTTGGAACTGTTGCGTCAGATAGAAGATGACACTGATGCTTGATGTCTCTTGAAAGCTGCAGTTGATTCTAAAACTTAACGTAACTTCAGAAATGTAAACTATGAAAAAAATGTACCTTTCGGAATGGTGGCACGTGTAGATTGTCGTCCGTTGGCAGGAAGCAGTGAAAGGTCCCAAAGAAGTTTCTAAAAGTGTGCGGTCCTAACTGTCTTTGGGTATTTTTGAAAGTATCTTCATCACCCGTGGAGTTCATCCATTATGAATTCATTCAGTGCACATTTACATGCATTCATGCAAAGCCATTTTCAGACTTCAGTTAAGGTTGTCAGTGGAGGAGATCAGGAGACGGGTGATTTTTTTGTTATTTTATTTTTTTAATGTTTATTCATTTTTTGAGAGAGAGAGACAGAGCATGAGCAGGGAAGGGGCAGAGAGAGAGGGAGACACAGAATCCGAAGCAGGCTCCAGGCTCTGGGCTGTCAGCACGGAGCCCAGTGTGGGGCTCGAACTCACAAACTGCGAGGTCATGACCTGAGCCGAAGTCACATGCTTAACCGACTGAGCCACCCAGGCGCGCCGAGGAGACGGGTAGTTGTAAGGAGCACCTCTGAAGTGCGCTTTTATGTAGAGGATTAATTCTGGTGTAGTTTATATTTTCTGAATTATTAAATTACACCAGTTAGGGAAGTCATAAATACAGCAGTGACTTCCAGTCCCTAAGTTAGTTGTCATGATTTTTTTTTTTAATTAAGTTGTCCAAAATACATATACCCCAGAAAGCAAGCCAATAAAGTCATATTTCACTGAGGGGTGTTTTTAGACAGGCAAAATATTACTTGCTTTCTATTATAATCTCATTTAAATTTCTGCCTTCTGGAAGTCTCCCGTGGCTACCCTGAAAGTGGAAAATAAATACAGGCTTCTGTTTTTCATATCTCCAAATTAAATAAAATTTCATAGTTACTTATTTTCAGCAGATTTTTTGGCACAGAAATAAAATGTCATAGCTTTGTTAATTAGAAGAAGACTTTAAGGGTTCAGTTTCAAAAAGAAAATAATTTTTGAGACGTCTATAAGCCGTGTTCTCAACTAATGGGATATTCGCTGATCCTTGTCTTTCTGAACAGGACAAGAATATCAGAGAATTGAGTTTGGTGTTAACGAAGTAATTGAACCTAACGACACTTTGCCGAGAACTCCCAACTACAGTATTTCGAGCACATTGAATCCTCAGGCCCCTGAATTTATCCTCAGTTGCACAACTTCCAAAAAGATCCCTGATGACATAGATAAAGAAGCCGCCTACAGCTCCGTGGACTGCCAGTACCCAGGCTCTGCCCTTGCTCTGGACGGCAGCTCTAGCGTGGAGGTGGAAGTGCTAGAAAACGACGGTGTCGCGGGTGGTCTCGGACAGAGGGAGCGTAAAAAGAAGAAAAAACGTCCACCGGGATATTACAGTTACTTGAAAGATGGCGGTGAGGGGAGCATTCCCACGGACGCCCTGGTCAACGGCCACGCCAACCCGGCGGTCCCGAACAGCGTCGGCCCGGAGGATGTGGAGTTAGCGGGCGCGGCGCCCCCACTGGGGACACCCAGGACTTGCGGCAGCCCTCAGGGTTCCACGGACTTCGTCAGCGACGCTGTGTCCGGCGGGCCTTTCCCCGGAGCCCTCGACGGCGATGCGAGGACTGCAGGGCAGCCCGGGAGCTGCCACGGGGCTGACTTGGAACAGTCCTGCCTCCCCGCAGAGGCCGGCGGGGACGGCCTGTCGAGGACAGCGGTGGCTCAGCCTTCCCCGGGGACTCACACTACTGAAAACCTTGCCGTCGCTAATGGACAAATACTTGAATCCTCTGGCGAGGGCTCAGCTGCCAATGGGGTCGAGTTGCACACCGTGGAAAGCCCGGACTCGGACGCTGCTAAAGCCGAGAGCGCTGCCCCTGCCGCCGATGCCCCGGCCTCTGCGGCGGGCGCCGCTCCCGCCAGCCAGCCTAAGTCGTGGGCCAGTCTTTTTCATGATTCCAAGCCCTCTTCCTCCTCGCCCGTGGCTTCCGTGGAAACTAAGTATTCCCCTCCCGCCACGTCCCCCCTGGTCTCTGAAAAGCAGGTCGAAGTCAAAGAAGGGCTTGTTCCAGTTTCAGAGGATCCCGTAGCCATAAAGATTGCAGGTATAGTTCAAGAGACACAGGTGGAGAGTGGAGATGGGAGCAGGGCTCCTTCGCTCCGGGTGAGGACCTCTGAGGCTGTCTGGGCTGACGCTTGCCCGCAGCAGCAGGCCCTGACCTGTGTGTTACTAGGAATTTCTCGAGAGTGGCCATGCCTCAATCGTTACCTGTCTAGACGTAAAAGGATATCTAGGCACAGGGCCGGGGGGGAGGGGGGGTGCTCATACCTTTGTGTTAAGTCAACAGTCCATGTCTATTACCAGTCCTTTTCGGCTGACGGGTTACATTTCCACTTTCTTGCCTTTTGATCCAGTAATTCTCCATCGTGTGAGTGAATGGACGTGTACGTGTGTCACGGCTCCTGCACACTTTGCTGTGGAATCCTTGATGTGGACTGAGCTTTGCACTGTTTCCGTTCTGTTCTTTCTTAGGATGTTAGAAAGCATTTGGGGTTTTTTCTTTTTTTAAATTTTTTTAATGTTTATTACTTATTTTTGAGAGAGGGAGAGAGACAGAGCGCGAGGGGGGTGAGGGGCAGACAGAGAGAGAGACAGACATAGAATCCAAAGCAGGCTCCAGGCTCTGAGCTGTCAGCACAGAGCCTGACACGGGGGTTGAACCCACGAACGAACTGTGAGATCACGACCTGAGCCAAAGTCGGCTGTTCAACTGACTGAGCCGCCCAGGCACCCTGGCGGGGGTGGTTTTCTTTTGTCGTCTGTTTTGGATTGAGGACGTGGATTTTAGTTCGTTGTAGCACGTGAGGGTCAGCTCTTGACAGGAAAAGAAAAACTGCAGCAATTTGGGACAAAGTTGATGATTTTTTTTTTTGAGGGTTCAGGCTCAAAGGGCGAATTTACTAAGAATCAGAAATGCAGGGGCTGTCTATGTTTGTACATAGCTAAGAAGCCAACGTATTTCTTCAGGTTTCTCTGTCCTGAGAAGTTCAGTCGCCAGCTCTTCAGGTTCTCGTCCCGCTAGCGGAGTTAAAAAAGCTGTCTCGGGGCGCCTGGGTGGCTCAGTCAGTTGAGCATCGGGCTTCGGCCCAGGTCATGATCTCGCAGTTTGTGAGTTTGAGCCCCACGTCGGGTTCTCTGCTGACAGCTTGGAGCCTGGAGCCTGCTTCGGATTCTGGTCTCCCTCTGTCTGCTTCTCTCCCACTTGCGCTCTGTCTCTCTCTGTCTCTCAAAAATGAATAAACTTAAAAAAAAAAAGATACTTTATTCTTTTGAGACTTTTTATTGAGTCTTAGACTTAGAAATTGCTGCTTAGAAATATAGAAAGTAGTTTTGAGTATTGCTTCCTGTAGCAGCGACACTAAACTCCTGGGACCACACACAGCTTAGGCAAAGTGGTATTGTTTGCAATCTCTTCCTCTTTGTTATAGGCTCCTGTGTAGACGTTTACTTTGTAAGACGGTGAAATGAATTCAGTTTGTTACGAGTAAGATCACTGCCACAGACTTCGCTCGAATGGGCAGGTTTTTAAGCGTAGGCCCACTTATTTTAAGCAGCATTTAACTGAGAGAGACTCTGGTTCTGTTAAAAGATCTGTTGATGATGGTTATCCCAGAATTAGCATTAGCATCTAACTGGTTCTACTAAGAGAGTAATTTTTATGTTGATTATTGTATTTATTAACTTTTGGTCAACAGGGAGAGGGAAATAGTTCAGATATGAAGTTTTTTCTGTTTTGAATTCTTAGAATAATCAGTATCCACATTTGATTTTTTTTTTTTTTTTTTTAAATCCCAAGTTCATTTAGTTTGGATGTCCACATTTCTGGATCCTCTGCCCTGTCATTAAGTCTGTGGTTAATAAATGCCAACTAATTTTTGTGTAACCACCAATGAGATACAAATTAGGAAGATAAACCAACTGTAAACAGTAAGAACACCACATAAGGCATTTTGACCCGAAATACAGCCAGCTCTCGACTACTTGTACGTGTTGATCTGTTATGTTAGCGGGTTCTGCTCTCACCTTCTTGGTGTAGGTTGTCCACGTTTTGTTGCATTGGTGGGAACTCAAGTAGAAACTCTTATTCCAGGAGTTGGAAGGGAAGAGCACTTGGGCTGACCCCCAGAGTGCTTTCCTCCAGCCTGCAGGGAGCAGGGGCCTGCATGGGCTTGGGGGGGAGTTCTGTGGCAGTGCCTGCTTGTTGCAATCTGAGAGGGGATATTTGCCACTTTTCAGTAGTAACAGCTGAACCAGGAGGTGAGGAAAAGAAACTTGAAAATCTTAGCTTGTATTTGAAAGTGGTTACCGAGCCATAGACCTGTCCACGTTTAAGAGTAAGTGTGGGGGACACACAGGTAGTACAGGGATTCCCTGTGTGTTGTGACGAATGTTTAACTTTTCTGGGCTTTTGCTAAGAAACATTTATCATATCCGATGCTTTCGAGTCACAAATAGAGCTGTTTTGTATTTTATGGTCGGCTTTTAAAATCGTGCATCGGTGTATCTTGTCTCAAAGGAGTGTAAATAATGGTGGGCCAGGAGAGGGACGAGGCTGAAACCCAAATAAAATGAATTAAAATTCCAGGGGGAAAGAGCGAAGTAAACTGAAGTCCTTGACAGCTCTAAAAATACACCTGTCTGGTGAAGAAATTGAAGTCCCTAATGCTACCGTTTATTATGAGTTTCAGTCAAAACCTATTAATGTATGGAATCGCACAGTGGTTTTATACCTAAAATTTGTTCCTGGAGACAGCAGCAGAATCATTCCAAGCTGGATCTGCTCAGAAAAATGAATTCCTGTGTCCGTATTTATTTCGAATATGTAAACGAGTACATACCTTGTGATCGATCATTTTGGTGGCTTATAAACCATATTTATTTATACTTTTCTTAGGGGAATGATTTCTTAAATATTTTGTATTTCCTCTTCAGCTTTTCCAGAGCAGCGGAGGTAGTGATACTGTAGCATAATGTAGCATAAAAGGTACCAGCACCGGTTTGGCGGAGTCATGCTTGTGGACGGAGCGCCCGGTCCCTTTCTGATTCACTGTGTTTATGGTCCTGCTGGTATTTGGGCCGCGTCTCTCTCTTACAGAGCTAAATCGAGACCCCCCTCCACTTACTTACAGAGCGTGCGTTGGTCTGTGCAGCCAACGGATAGTGGTACGTTTTGGTCACTTTGCTGTCCTGCTCCTGATTTGGTAACCCGAGAGAGCTTGTGTCCTTCCAAAGTGATGCGATGAGGGAAAGGGAAACACTTACAGGATGCTCTGGACAGTTTAGGAAGGTGACAGAAAAAGCAGGTCAGCATCAGAATGTTGATTACAGGCCAGTTTCTGGGCCGTAAGAATCCAGGAAAGTTCTCTGCCCTGCATTTTCACAGATTTTAAAAGGTACCGTGACCTCTAAATCCTAATTTTAGGAAAACAAAATTTGATGCCTAAAATACATACAAAAATAATCCTGCTTTCTATTGACTTAAAAGTTTACAGCGCAAGTGTTGCCTCCGGGTTTGTAAATCATTTCATTGGAATGATCTGTGGCAGTTTACGTGAGCCGCTGTGTAGGTCTTCAAATACAAGAAAGGCTGTTAACCACTCAGTTTTTCCGTGTGTCAGCAGATTTCATAAGAAAAGTTAATTTTAATTCGGCCATTTAGTGTTTAAGCCGGTACAGAAGCGAAGGCACTTCGGACCTTGTGTGTGGTATGGACCATTCTGGCATCCTGCGCCATTCGAGTCAGCGTGGCGTGGGGCGGTCCCCCAGCCCGGTGGATTGAGGAGGCCAGCTTCCTGCAGCCGCTGTCTGGGTGGATCTGAGTAGTAAATTACGCTGACAATAATGAACTGGAAGGAAGGCCTCCCGGGGAGGGTTGTCGTTCCAGTTAACTTGTGATTATTTGCCTTAAAAGGTAAAATAGAGAACCAACAGTGACGACTTGGATTCACAGGTCCCACTGCGAGTTTCAGCCTCAGGAAGTACCCTGCCTTTTGTCCTTTGGCTCCGCCCTTCCTGGTTTTAATTCTTTTGACCTCAGAAATTGTTAAGTGCTTATTGGACTTCAGGATAGGAAAACAATAGTGAATGGAATTGGTGATGTTATGAAAGAAACTGAACTAAATGGAGCCGAGAGGTAGGCCAAAGCCAGATTCCTACTGGCTTGTCTGCAAGGCGAGAAGAACTGACTTGAGTTACAAGTGGCAGGACATTCAGTAATAGTGACAGATGACCCTTGAGAGGAGTTGGGAGCTTTGCACGTGTGTGTCGCCGGGAGGGAGAGGAGGAGCGCATCACAGGTGTCTGTCTGTGTTCCGCCCGGTTGTGGTCTCTGCAGCTGTTGAGGGGGGTGGGCCCAGTGGCAGGTGCTGCAGAACCAAACCTTTACATCGTCTGGATGTGTGTTTCTTAAGAGAAGTTCCAGATGAGAAGAGATTTCATCTTTTTCTTTTTTTAAGTGTATTCCTTTTGAGAGAGAAAGAGAGTGAGCGGGGGAGGGGCAGAGAGAGGACGAGAGAAAGAGAATCCCAAGCAGGCCCTGCACTGTGGGCTCAGAGCCTGACGCGGGGCTCGAACCCACAAAACGTGAAATCACAACCTGAGCCGAGACCAAGAGTTGGACATTTAGCCCACCTAGCCGCCCAGGCGCCCCGAGGAGATACTTAATTTTAATTTTTTTACGAACTTTCATTTCTTTTTAAATGGAACTTGATGTATATTCACAAAATGTCCAAAACTTAATTTTCAGTAATTTAACTTCTTGGAGTACTGAAACTTGTTGGTTTGCTCAAAGTTTTCCATAAATTAATTTCCTTTTTCCGTGTCTTCCTGCCCACATCAGTTGTTTCTTTTCTTTTTAAAAAAAAAACATGTTTTTTAATGTTTGTTAATTTTTGAGAGAGAGAGAGAGAGAGAGACCGAGCACGAGCAGGGGAGGGGCAGAGAGAGAAGGAGACCCAGAATCGGGAGCAGGCTCCAGGCTCCAGGCTCCAAGCTGTCAGCACAAAGCCCCACGTGGGGCTCGAACCCACGAACAGTGAGAACGTGACCCGAGCCGAAGTCGGACGCTTAACCCACTAGCCACCCAGGGGCCCCACCGTTCTTTATATTCTAATAAGGATTGTCAGCGCCTGCCACCCTGCTAGGTGTCTCCGTAGACCTGTTGTGCCCTCGTGTCTGCGCCTCTCATGGCCTTGCACGGTGCAGCCTGTCGACTCTGCCACAAGGGAGGCTGGAGTCTCCTGTCCCAGGCTGCAAAGGGAATGGAGCGGCAGAGTCAGGGTTTGAACTCTGGTTGTCTGCTGGTTGTCTTCCTGGACTGGTGCCTTGAGTCTCCTTTGCAGGGGCGCCTGGAGGCTTTCTGAACAGTGTGATAGGGTGACCCTCAAACTCCACCAGGTCGTTTCTAACAAACTTGAGTGGAACCAACAACTTTAGTCTCCAGTTCACCCCCACATTACCCTTAATAGTTACTTTCTGTGTGCCACCTACTCTCTAGGTCAGTGAGTGATGATTGGCCTTGTCCCGAGCGTTGTCTGAAGAAGAAGATACGAAAGGAACAGATGTCCGCTCTTATTAGCAGAAAGACAGCAATCATCTGCAGAGAGGTGTGGGGCCTGAGGCCAGTAGGAGATGTGCTGGAACCAGTGGGGATGGCGAGATCAGGCTGGGACCCAGGAGGCCAGGAAGCTCTGGTACCCACACGGGAAGGACTCAGCAGAGCAGTTAGCGGCGTGACGGGGTTGTCTGATGCTAGGTGGGGGTGACGGCGCCTCCTGCCACGGAGATATGCAGTGTGCCTTCAGGGAAGACTGCTTCCAGTCAGCCCGCCTTCGAGAGTGGTGTTTAGGCTCACTGGAAGATGCTAACGACAGAATGGCAACTTTATTTTAGCTTGGGTAAGACTTGCCACTGTAGAGAACGTTGTAGGATAGCAGTGTCATGATTAAGGAAAGTCTGGAATGTTTGGAATGGTTTCTTCTCTGTATGTTCTACCATAAAGACCTTAATCTACAAATGTTTGAATATTGTACCAGAGGCTCTTGTAAAGAATGTTGAAGACTCGAAGCTAGTTCAGTACATCCTCTAGTAAATGTACTGAGTGTCTTTTTGTTCCAGATGACGTGCTTTGAGTTTTTGCCCTGTTCATTTTGTGGCTACATGGCTGTTTGGAATGTTCTGTTACTTGCAGTCATTGAGCCAACCACTAGGTGATGCTGAGAGACTTGAATTTGAGATTGTAGATGCCGAACAGTGAAACTGCTTTTTTTTTTTCCTCCCTTAAAAAATAAGTGAACTGAGAGCAATGGCCCGAAGCTGGCGTTGGTTCCAACGGGAAGGGTCGATGTAGAAACTAAAGGTTTCTGTCCACCCAGTACCTGCTGCTTCCCAGATCAGTGTTGGAAAGAAGTCAGCTGATAGTCAACTTTAAATTGGGTATATTCTCTGACTCCACAGGGCTGGAGTGTTTCAGCCTGCAGGGATGCAGATTATTCTGCGCACGTGGCTCGGTTACAAACATAAGCAGGGGAGGAGCAGAGAGTGAGGGAGGCACAGAATCCGAAGCGGGCTCCAGGCTCCGAGCTGTCAGCACAGAGCCCGACGTGGGGCTCGAACTCCCGAACCTCAAGATCATGACCTGAGCCGAAGTTGGACGCTTCACTGACTGAGCCACCCAGGCGCCCCACACCTGTTTCCTTCTGAGCGTGGAGTTGTTTTTTTTTTTTTATATATTTAAGAAGATATTAATTCAAAGTACTTTTGACCGTCTGCAAACATGTTTTTGAGTCTGTTAAGGCAGTTAACATGGGAGGGAAATTTCAGATCTTCTGGTCCTTTTCTTTCCATTTTCCTTCCTTGTCTTGCTAAACAAGAATTACTGTCACTAAGCCACCTCCCTCTTCTGTCTTTGCCCCTCCCCCCACCCTAGAAGCCGCTCCTTCCTTGGAATCCTCAAAAGAAATTGAGGTTGCTGTTTCCTTTCTTTCCCCAGCATAGCATAGCGGTGAGTCGGTCCTTCCCTGGCTCCCTCCCTCCACAGTCCTGTGAGCCCCTCAGCACCCCAGTCCTGTCTCCTCAGGCAGGCTTCGGGCCGCTCCGCTCTGGCTCTCCTTCCCGGGGGCCTAGAGCCTGCTTCCGCCTCCACTATTAATTCAAACCCCCGCGTCCTTCTAGGTTCTTCTTGGGCTGCCTCTTACCTGTGGGTGGTGCTTAGGGCTCCGCTCCTGACACATCACTCCTGCTGAGGATGTCTGGTGCCAGCTGCAAGCTGTGGGCGTGGGTGTGTGTGTGTGTGTGTGTGTGTGTGTGTGTAGATGTGGTACTTGCTGCTCTGTGGGTGTGAGTGCACTGCCGACTGGTGTAATCTGGGTACCTCGTTTCCACACCTCTGAAACTGAGCTTGGGACCTCATCACCATATGCAACAACAAGAAGCCTGCTCTGGGTGGGAGGCACCATCGCCCCGGCCGGAGACCTTGCCGTGCCAGCTGCCATTTGCCGTCCTCGGCCCCCTGCCGCCTGACGGGTTGTCCAGTCTGTGGATCTGGCCGAGCATCCCGTCCGCCGACCCGCCGTCGGTTCAGCCTGCCCCGTTGTCCCCTTTTCGCTGGTCTGCAAGCTCTCCTGCAGCAGGGCCACCTCTCAGCCACCTCTGTGCTTCCAGGACCCGGTGCCCGGGCAGGGCTCAGCGAACGGCAGCGGGTCATTTAGCCGAGGTCCTGGTGGTAAGAAGGCGGTTGATTCCGAGTCTTCTGGTTTGGCAGAAACAGCATTATTGTTCGTAGATGTAAAACTGCTATGGCAGAGATTCACAGGGGTCGTGCCTCTGCTAGAGTGTTCGTCTGGGACGGATGCCCATTTGGAAATGCACAGATTTTTTAATGGAGTAATTATGTTAAATAATTGCCGTTCTGGGGCACACGTTGACAAGTATGGACCGTCGTGATAATACGCCACAAACACACGCACAGCTCCTCCTCTATTTAAGGAGGAGATCTTAAGCCTATGGGGAGAGTGAGCCCTGAAACCTTTGTGTGAAAGGGTCGTGGCGTGGAGCCCGGTACTTGCCGAGGGGCAGTGCGGACGCGGGTGACGCTTCAGCTCAGGCCACAGCCGTGCCGGCTCCCTAACCCTCTGGGCCTCTGTTCTCTCGCCTGTGACGTGAGCAGGATAGCGGTGGCCCCCTGACAGGGGTGTGAGCACAGTAACGAACGGTACAGCTGAGCCCCGCAGCACAGTGTCTTGTCACACGCCCTGTCCCGTCTCTGCCGGGAGGCGTCACCTGTCGCGAGTGGCTCAGCTCTGTACCTGGCGCGGTCCTCACGGACGCCCAGCGCTGCGCCCGTGGTAGGAGAGAGAGCGGAGAGCTGTGCCAGCCCAGACTAGTTGAACAGGTCCCAGCAGGTCTTCTGGAGCCTGTGACGCTTTACTTTTTGTAAATGGAAAAATCATTCACTGTGCTTCGTCAGTTAGAGGGAAGAGGGCATTTACTGTCCCAGGAGGGAAGGGATAGGTGTGTGCGGACGTTAGAGCTGTGCAAATTAATTTCCTCATTTAAAGCTCAAGTCTGAGACCTGCCAGTCCAGCTGCGGTGTAGAATTAAAAAGCTTGCTTTTGTTGGATGCCTTGGATGGGCGCTGACATCACACGTACGCTCACTCCCTTTTTCTTTTCTGGGACACGATTTAAAAGGAAGCGGTGTGGCTACAGATCGTGGCTTTCAGGCACCGGCTGTGCCGCGTCGCTCCCGAGTGACACAGGCAGGCCGGCGGGGGTTTAGAGACTCCGTCTCCTTCCTGGTGAAAGGGGGATGGTGCCGCTCCTCTGGATCGCTGAGGATTCAGTGCCGCCCCTTAGCACTTGCACGTCATCGAGCGCTTGCCTGGGTAAAAGGTGTCCTTGACTTGTGGCTTCACTGGTACAAGTGGGACATGGGGAGACTTTGTCTTGTTGTAAAACTTTACTGAAAAAAATTACTTAAAGCGTTTAATTGCACCACTCGAGCGTTCTGTGAAGATGGCAGTCCCGTCTGTCTGCCGACCGTAGAGAAGAGTGACGTCGGGGTGAACCTGCCGAGAGGTGTGTTTCCGCCTGGAGCCAGGGCGTTCGAGCACACGCCTTGTGTGAGGAGTAGAAGCGCGCTACGTGAGACCGCTGTCTCAGAGAGGAGTGTCGCCCCTCCCTGGACGGTGATGGGTCGCCCACCGTTGGGGTGCGTGGGGTGCCCTGGCGGTTGCTGGGGCTTCCCCCGGATGAGGCTCCCGTCTGCACTCGAACTCCTCCGTAGCTGGCGTTCGAGGGACCGTGCTGTTGGCGGGGCCTGCCTCGCTGTCAGCGTGCGGGGAAGAGCCTGCGTGTCTCAGGTCTGTTCGCTCTAACCCATGTAGTTCAGCCGTTTCTGTTTCTTGTTAAAATAGTTCTCTGCTCCCGGTTGGATCCCCACGGAAAGATAAACAAACCTAGTGTTAGGGGGGAGAGTATTTTTAAAAATTTTAAATCGTTGGTTACTGCACACCATATTGGGCCCCGTGAAGCTTCAACACAGTGTGCCTTTTCCTTGGATATGTGCTTTCTCGAGGGGGTTTTTAACGCTTCTCCAGAGTGTAGGAATTTAGTTCGCTGTTATTTACTGGATGTCGTTAACTTCTTAAATATGCTTCTTCACTCTTTCAGAGTTACTGGAGAATGTGACCCTAATACATAAACCAGTGTCATTGCAACCCCGGGGGCTGATCAATAAAGGAAACTGGTGCTACATTAATGCTGTATCCTTCTCACATGCTGTCTCCAAGGCCCGCGGACCGCAGCGTTCTCTTCCTCCGGTGCATTTGACTTAGTTCAGCTGCCATGGGGCTTCTGCCTTAAACTTTGAATCCGAAAACTTGGTTCCTTACTTAGTCTGCCTACCTTGCTTAAAAGATAGGAGTTCTTCCTGCCCCCCAAAAAGATGATTTGTTGACCGGCGAGTGACAGAATGAGGCCAATTTTATTTTCATTAGCATGGCCTCGAGTAATAGGGTAGCGTGTCCACTGACAGCTGGAAACATTGTTGTAATTGCTACATCTTGGTCGAATCAAGTTTTTGTATGTAAACTGCTGACTGCGGAGTAAGGCCTTACATGGAAATCGCAAGGCAGTTGTCCTTTCGGTTATTTGGTCGATTCCTTGAAAGTTTACATACGTAAGTCTTTCAGTGTCCTTGGCTTAGTTTTACATGCTTTGTGTTTAACGTGCCTTTCAGAAGTTTGGAGTGTCTGTTTCATTTCCTTTACGCTTCCTTACTGCCACTCCTTAGACGCTGCAGGCACTGGTCGCCTGCCCTCCAATGTATCACCTGATGAAGTTCATCCCTCTGTATTCGAAAGTGCAAAGGCCTTGTACGTCGACACCCATGATAGATAGCTTGTAAGTAAGGGGCCTCCAGATGTGTTCAGGGGCTGGGTCGTCTCGCCTCTGATAATTCAAATTCAAAGAGTTTGCAACGTTCTTACTTTCTTGCAGACGAGTCCTTTAACGTTTTTATTTTTTAAAATTCACTGCTTGTGTTTTTATGTGGAAGCTAACCAGAAATGGAATCGGAGCACTGCCTGTGTTCCTCAGATTTGTTTATGTCAGTTTAGTGCTTGCCAGTGTGCGCCCCTGAAGATCTTGCGGAAGCTTACATAGAAAAGGTGGAAGAACTCAGTCACCGCTCTGGCATCGGTTACCAAAAACTTGCCACCTTCATACTAACTGATATTCTGAGTAGCCATCGAGACTCTCTAGTGAAAGGATGTCTTTTACAAAAATGTACTAAACTTTTTCTCCCCTGTGTTTAGTGTTCGGCTAATGAATGAGTTTACTAATATGCCAGTACCTCCAAAACCCAGACAAGGTGAGTAGCGGCGAGGCCTCCTGATGCCATTGTGTACGGACGGCTGGGGAGGCAGGTGGCTAAATTTCATGCGTTCAGTCTTGTCGGAAAGAAAACGTTTTTAAAATAGCCGGCACTACACCTGTGCTGTTCTCAGCGTCGGGGGCGGGGCGGGGGCGGGGCGCCCCGGTGATGTTGCCTTTCATCGTGTTAAGACTGTTTTAGTGACGAGAATCTGTGTCCTGTTCCGTTGCAGCTCTTGGGGATAAAATCGTGAGGGATATCCGCCCTGGAGCTGCTTTTGAACCTACGTACATTTACAGACTCCTGACGGTGATCAAGTCGAGCCTGTCTGAAAAGGTTTGGCCCTGCTCGCGCGTAGCTCCCGTCCCTGCTTGTTCAGTGCTCACCCTGCACTTGCATTGCTGCCATTTGGTGGGTGTTTGGTAGATGTAGGCTTGGTGTGGAGTCAGTTGCTTGAATGAAATCTGAAAATACGACGATCGTCCTCGTAACCAGAGGCAGGGCGTGCATCACTTACTGGGCACCGGGCACCCTTGTAAGTTCTTTCCGTACCTTAGCCGACCTCGCCCCCTGCGGCCTTCTCGTTGTTACATTTGAGAAAAGGGCGATCCTTTTCCGAGGCCACATAGCTCGTAAACGCAGCGCCTGGCATCACGGCCAGCTCCTTGACCGCCGCACGGCCTTTTGCGTGGAGCGTGGTCCTGGGGCCCGGAACCGTGGCGGCATTCGGGAGAGCTGCGTCTCCGTCACACTCACACGGCTCCTTGACTCTCTCAGCTGCATCTTTTGTCACACACTTTGCTACTAAAGGCGAGGGACCAGGGGCCAAGGGGGTCTCGCGTAGGGCGCCGACAGCTGTCAAGAGTGAATTGCATACCCTTTTTGCGAAGTTAACTGGAGCCTTTCTTTCCTCCCTGACAGTCTGTGATGAGTCCATACGAGCAATTGAAATGATACTTATGGGAATTATTTAGAGAGAAAAACCATCCCCCCAAAAATTCCATTAAAGCTAAGTAAAGTGTGCTGAAGCGCCATTGTTTTGCGGAGGGTGAGTGGCCCGGTCCGCGTTCAGTTGGAGATTCACGTTTCCAGGGTGGCGGGAATGTGCGGAATGTTGGGAATGCAGAAGCGATTACGCTGCACCCTCTGCCCGCAGACAGCTCACCGTCAGGTAGGGGAATTAGATATTTCATCTAAGGAAACAGCAAAGAAGTGCTAAGACAGATGCAAATGCAGATGCTTGAGAAGCCGAGGAGGGCCACCCGGTTCAGGTGGCGGCCCAGGAAAAGCAGTGAAGTTCAGGGGGCGTCCCGTGGCCGAGCCCCACTGACATCCGGCTCCGAGGTTACGTTCGTGGACGGAAGTGTCTTTTGAAGTTAGGTGCATCCAGGCTGTGTTGGGTCCCCCATGCCACCCTCAGGCTTGGTGGTCCGACGGAAGGGCTGTGAGTCACAGCCGTTATCGGAAGGACTCAGAAGCCGTTATCCTCACCATCGGGTTGGGACAGCACGAGGACACAAGGCAAGACGAGACGTCCGGTGTGCGGGAAACCTGGAGACTCGCGTCCTGGTGCATCAAAGAACGCGCTTCGTTCCTCGGCGTCAGAGTGCGACAGCACGTGGAAAGATCCGTCTGCTACGGAAGCGCATTGGAGACTCCGTGCCCGGGGTCCCCAAGGGGCCCGTCACATAGGCGTCCTCTGCCCGGCGCAGACCAGAATTCCACACCTGCCCAAGGAAAGCGGGTGTTCAGCGTAAACCACGCTGTACGATTCAGGCACGTTCCCTTGTCGGTTCTTGGAGCGGGGGGACCCTCCCCAAATCCCACTTCCCAGATGCCAACCAGGGAGCGACCCGACCCGGCAAGCGGCCCTTCCCGAGAACGTCAGGCCTGCCGCGTTGACCCTCGTGCCTCTGAGCCGCGCCGGTTTCCGCCCTTTGCCGCACACACAGAGCGTGCTCCACGCCCAACGGCTGCCGTCCGTTTGGAGTCCTGTTTGGAGCGGGTACGCCAGAGGCTGAAAGAAGAAGGGTGCGGAAATCCTCGGTCCCTGCGGTCCTTCTCCAAAGAAGGAAATACGAACTCATCCTGAGACCATAAAACAGATATTTGGCTGTCGCGTGACTCGTCTGGAGATGAATTTGCTGACGTGTATGTGTAAAAAAAACCGTCAGCGGAGCCTTTGAATCAGGAGAGATTTTCACGTGTGATTTGGGTCCTTTCCCCTGTAGCTGCCCATCGTTGCGAACGGGAGGACCACCCGGGCTCCCCTTCCCAGCCACAGTGTGACCTTTGGCCCCTGGGGTTGTGAGACTAGGGGGCCCTCGTGTCTAGTTGTCCGTCCCTTTCGTGTCCACAGAAGAGCAACTTCTCAATAAGTGTTTTGTTCTAAGGGTAACGTGTATTTATTGTAGAAAATTTCAAAAAGCTGGAAAAAACGTAACAGATGGAAGTTCCTCCTCATCCTACACTTAGACATAAAGGTTGACTTTGCACCCCCACCCCCACCCGTGCCCTCCTCATTCCACCTGTTTCAGCCCACGAAGAAGTCACGCGAAGGGCGCCTGGGGGGGCTCCGTCCGTTAAGCGTCCGGCTTCGGCTCGGGTCACGATCTCACGGTTCGTGGGTTCGAGCCCCGCGTCGGGCTCTGTGCCGACAGCTTGGAGCCTGGGGTCTGCTTCCGATTCTGTGTCTGTCTGTCTGTCTGTCTCTCTCTCTCTCTCTGCCCCTCCCCCACTCGCGCTCTGTCTCAAAATAAAAACATAGAAAGAAATTAAAAAAAAAAAAAAAAGAAAAGAAGTCACACGATTTCTGGAAACACTTTACATTAAGTCTTGTTAAAAATTGGAGACCTGGTCTGAATATGCAGGCGAAGTATTCCCTGCAGGCCTTGCGTGGTGATCAGTTAAAATTAACGTGTTCCTATCTGGCCTTTTCAGGGTCGACAAGAAGACGCGGAGGAATATTTAGGTTTCATTCTAAACGGACTTCATGAGGAAATGCTGAACCTGAAGAAACTTCTGTCACCCAATAACCAAAGTAGGTCGTGGTCTGTTTGTGGTCTGTTTGCCACAAAATTGCGCGAGAACATTTCCCCAAGAATTAATTCTGGACAGATGTCGCGTGTTCGTACACGAAGCCGCTTCTTGCCCAGATCGTTGGCCCTTTGAGTCACTTTCTCACCAGGGCGACTCTGGTTATCTCTACACTGCTTACTTTTTATACCACCGAGAATGCTCCCTTTGGGTAAATCAGAGTACATCCAGCACCTCTGCTTTTGTTCCTTCAACTTTTAATTACGAAAACGATCAAACATACGGAAAAGCTGGGAGAATGGTTTGGTGAATACCTGTGCAGCCGCTGGATTCTGCACCCGTTAACGTCCTGCCGTGCTTTCTCTCTCTGTGTCCCCACGCACGGTGTGTGCGCGCATTTCCTGAGTGACACAAATTAAGTGGGAAGTAACAGTTTAGGTCGCCCCTAAAATGGCCAAAGCACGCATGTCCGGAGACTGAGAGCGCTGTCCCGTGTGACCAAAGCCCCTTAGCACGTGAGGAAGACGGGCCGCGCTCCCACCGTGCTGCCTGGCTTCCGGTCTGCCTTCACGGCTGTCCGGCTGTCCCAGGAGCGCCGTCCTTGGTGGTTTATGCCAGCAGCATTCAGGTGGGCGTCCGTCCCTGTCGCCTTTGTTCTTTGTGCAGAGCGCGCCTTGGTTTCGCCTTTAAAGCTCACTCCGTGCAGGCGGCTTACGGAGAACCTTTTTTTAAGGAAGCTGTTTCGCTGTCGCTGTTGCCATGAGTGGCCCAAGCGGACTGTCTCCTTTTCAGAACTCACTGTTTCCAACGGACCCAGGAGCCCGTCGGTGCACGAAGACGAGCGGGACGAGCCGGGCGAAGGCAGTGAGGACGAGTGGGAGCAAGTGGGCCCCAGGAGCAAGACTTCAGTCACGCGCCAGGCGGAGTTTGTTCAGACCCCGATCACTGGCATTTTTGGCGGACACATCAGGTTTATGCTCTTCCGGAATATACCGTAGTGTGGGCCTCTCTCGGGGTTTTACCATCTTGCCGGAGGGGGAGGGCGTGAGACGTGTCTGAGGAATTCTGGGCTCGACGCTTTGCCTCGATGCCCCTGTGCCTGCTCTGTCCCCCGCCGTCCCTGCGCCTCTCCTGCCTGGTGCTTTCACTGCTCTCGCCCGGCACCAAGGCCCTTCGGCCCCAGGCACCGCCGCCGTCCCCCAGGCCCTGCTGCCCTCCTGACTCCTCCCTCCGTCAGCACTCCAGCCGCTCCCAGCTAGGTAGAAAGAGAAAGACTTGTTAAGTTGGCAGGCAGGTTCTGTTAAGAGAAGAAATTCTGTGTCTGGCTGGAGGAATTTTAGGCTCTGGAACCGAGTGAGCTAGGAAGGTGAGGGAGTGTGGAGGGAGATACTTTCACATAAAGGGGGACGCGGGGCCTCCTGGAGGGCCTGGGTTCCCTCCTCTGGCCCAGTTCCCGTAAACCAGACGCTCGTTGCTCTTTAATGACCTCCTTCTAGAAGAGTTCTGTCTGAGTGCATTAGAGACAGACATTCGTTGCTGCTTCGATGTGGAACTCAGAAGCACTGGGGCTGGCTCCAGGGAGGCCCCAGCGTCCAGAGTCCCGAAGGACCCCCCCAGAGCAGGGTTTCCTCGCGGACGGCCTGGCGTTGGAACCTACGAGGGGGGTTTCGTAGTGAGACGCAGCCTTTGCTTGTCCCGAATGCCGTGTATCCAGAAGAAGTGACACCCTTTCCGAGGCAGAGGCAGGCAGAGTCGGTTTGGGCTCGCCCTGCCCTACGGCTTAGGTCGAGCCCCCTTCAGCGAGGCAGATACAACCCCCGCACGTCCACTGGCTCCTTCACGGCCCCGGGCAGTGCTGCTGTGCCGCGCCGGATCCAGAAGCCAGTCGTGCCGCCTTGTCCCCTTGAACGAGTCCTTTCTGGGCTCCCCACTGTGCGCTAGAGCCGCCGGGCCCCTTTCCGTTGTGACGTCTCCACGTCAGCCTTGTGGTCAGGTGTGCCCTGGGGACTGCCGCCCCTGTGACTTGCTGTTGCGGATACGATTCCTTGGGCTGGGCTGTTTCGGGAAGGGAAGCCGGGATCCAGGTCAGGCACGGCACTGAGAGAAGGCCGTCTTGTGCCCTTGGCTCTGCGTGAGACCGGCAGCCCGATGTCCGTGCTCTGGGGCCAGCCCAGTGGGCGTGACAGCACCGTGTGTGTGCGCGTAGGTGGAGCGTGCAAGGCTCCTGAGGCCGGCGTACCCCAAGATCTCACGTTTGTTCGAGAATAGCCAGTGTCCGATTTGGAGGAGTTTCTAGCTCGGCGTGCACAGCCCTGCCGGGCAGGACCTTTGGCCTTGGCCTTGGCAGGCTTTTTCGTGCTCTGGGGCCATCAAATTTTTTTTTTTTTTCCAACGTTTTTTATTTATTTTTGGGACAGAGAGAGACAGAGCATGAACGGGGGAGGGGCAGAGAGAGAGGGAGACACAGAATCGGAAACAGGCTCCAGGCTCCGAGCCATCAGCCCAGAGCCTGACGCGGGGCTCGAACTCACAGACCGCGAGATCGTGATAGGCAGGCTTTTTAAATGTTGAAACGGCTTGTTGATACTTTGGAGAACTAACAAAGGTTGGAATGATCTCTTAAAATTTAGGAACTTCTGTGTGTGTGGTAGCCATCGTGAAGTGTGGTTTTCTTTGCAAATCCACCTTCCTTGGGTGGGTATTCACTCCCCCTGGAGAAACCGTCACCTTTCTTCACCCTTTTCCCTCCGCCCGTTCGGAGCCTTGAATAAAATCGAGGCCGTTGGAGTCCGGAGGACTGCTTCTTGATTCCACTGCCAGTTTTAACGACCGCCCTCCCCCGTTGCTCTTGGAACCAGGGGAACGGCCGTGGCTCTCGAGTCCGTGCCCTCGGAGGGAGCGCGAAGACGCTTCCTGGTCCGTGTGGCAGGGGAGCGCGTGTGGACGTGAAGCCCAAGGCGGAGGAGCGTTTAGTTCGCTCTCGGGGGCACCTGCCCTGCAAAGTCTGAATCCCCGCGCACCCGTCTGATTCCTTTCGTAAACTGGGTCACTCAGGCTGCAGAAGCAGAATTCTCGTTGCGCGCCTGGAATGTTTCCCTGCCGGGGCTAAATGGGAGATGGGCTGAGCACACAAGGTTTACTCAGAGAAACTCAGAGAAAAATGAAATGAAAAACCAGCTAAGAAAACAAGGTTGAACCGGCACCCTTCTTCTTGAGGGTGGTAGGTAGCCTCGTTTCCTGGAATGTTAGCTTAGTTTTTGTTAGACACACCCTGCTTCTCTTTTGTAAGTCCTTTTTATAGGGGAAAAATGCCATTACAAATATTGTTTGCCTTGGGGTTTCCTCTGTTTTACTAGAACGGCTCTGATACTTTGCGAAGATGAGAAGTGTCAGCGTTTTGAGGCCATGGCAGGATAAGGGCAGTTACTAACTGGTGCATTAAATAAAGTGTGGCGTGGAGGGGAAGGAATTCGGAAGATGAAGTAGGTTTTCTTCCAGTGTGCTTGCGCTGGGAACGCGATCCGCTGAACTGGTGGGCTTTTGCTTAGAAATACTCAGGAGGTGGTATTCAGCCTGGTTATTGTTATTTTTCTTTTCCCGCCAATAGTTGGTGTCGTTATTTTATTTTATTTTATTTTATTTTATTTTATTTTATTTATTTTTCCCTCCTGATTATTTTTTCCCACCAATAGTTGGTGTCATTATTTTATTTTATTTTATTTATTTTTCCCGCCTGATTATTTTTTCCCAGCAATAGTTGGTGTCATTATTTTTTTTTCCAGCCTAATTTTTTTTTCCACCAATAGTTGGTGTCATTATTTTATTTTATTTATTTATTTTTCCCGCCTGCTTATTTTTAAATTCGGTACATCTGTGGCTCTTTTCCCTGTCCGGCCTTCTGAGAGTGGTCCTGAGAAATCTCGTTCCCCGCGTTAATCCCTCTTCTGCTGCTGGATGATCTTGAGGGAAGGCGGGAAGGAGCGCTGTCTCACAGTTGTCTGGTCGTGTCTTCCAACCCGCAGGTCTGTGGTCTACCAGCAGAGTTCCAGAGAATCCGCCACTTTGCAGCCCTTCTTCACGTTGCAGCTGGACATCCAGTCTGACAAGATACGTACGGTCCAGGACGCATTGGAGAGCCTGGTGGCGAGAGAATCTGTCCAAGGTTATACCACAAAGACCAAACAAGAGGTACAGCCATAGCTGGTCTTGAACGTGTGTGCCGAGGCGCTCCGGTCTGGTGGAAAGAGCGCGCGGCGCAAGCGGGTCCGCGCTCTGCCTCTTAGGCCCCTTGCTTCACTGTTCGCACTGAAAGTTTCCACGTGCTTAGAATGGGACGGCTGAAACAGCTGGTCCTCTCACAACTTCACGTAGCCCAGGGTGACGGTCGTCGGGAGCGTCTGTCCTGAGCTGTGTAACTTTGCTAGTGCGATCGCGGTACGATAAAGTCAGCACCACGTCGAACAGAGGCCGAGCAGCTTCTGACGTCACAAAGCATGATTTCATGAGCTTAGGTAGGCCAGAAAAGAGGTTCCAAACACATCTATTTAGCGTTTGGTTGTAGATCTTCCAGGAGATCAAGAACAATTAGAAAGTAGCTGTTTTCGTGCGTGTTAGTCTTTAATCGGATGTGGAAAGGAGGAAAGTCTTTGAGTCTTCAGTGTTCGGGAGTCAGAGAGGCAGATGGCTTCGTGTGGGGTACCTGTCAGCCGAGTCAGGAGAGAGCTGGAGTGTTTGCTCCCGGACGGCTTCCTGGTGCCCGGGGTCCAGATGTGCCAGCGGCAGCTGTTTCCACTCCGGGGTTGAGGAGGGTGTCGTCTCCGCTGCCGAGATCGTGCTGGTGATCTCGGGGTTGGTGAATTCAGAGAAACGTGACAGATGGACGCAGGCTGGTTACGGGCGGCACCTGTCTGGACAGCTCGTAGTGTCCCTGGGGAGCGTGACTCGACAAGGCTGTGGTGGCTGAAGGCGCACGGGGAGCAGAGCAGAGGAGCGCCTGGGCGCCTGCGGTTCCCCTGGGGCCTCCCGCCTGGACCGGTCAAGCCTCCTCTTGGGAGATGGGCACGTAGTTTGGCCTGATCTTCCACCGTGTTTTCTGACTTGCTTCCCACGGGCGATTTTGTTTAAAAAAGAAAAGCGGTAGGAGCGAGAGACAGAATCTCGGCGCTTGGCTTAAGTGAATCAGCCGAGTCTGGCGGTGGAACTTAATGAGAGAGAAAGTGGGTATTTGTTTTCAGGAGGTCGGTTGGTGTGGCTGAGCCGTGCACTTGGCTCGTTGTGTGGCAGCCGCGGCTCCAGAGGTGGAGTCGCCGTCCTGCCCACCCCCACCCCCACCCCCACCCCCACCCCCACCCCCCAGCGCCTCTCTCGCTCGCTCTCCCGTGGCCACCTGCAGGGGTTGGTGGCCACTCATCCGGCAGACCTCGCCCCCGCCCCCTCACGCGTCTTTTCCTCTCTTGTTCCTGCTGCGGTGACGCGTGCACGTCGGGAGGGTGCAGATGAGATCGAGGTAGAGGGTGTGAGGAGAAAGAAGGTGGTTTATTCCAGATGGCTGGGGGGAGCGGGGAGAAGGACGCAGGAAAAAAGAGGCCCTTTGGCAGAGCCTCGAAGAGGAAGAAGCAACACGCTGCGTGTCCCGGCTCGGTGATGGCGGTGGCATGTTACCGAGAAGAGCGAAAACTCTCCGAAAAGCAGACGTTTGAGAAAGGGGATCTTGGACGGTTCGTATGGGGCGGGGATATCCGGAAGGAGCAAGTATCACATTTTCTGGAATGTGTTTTCTTTGAACGGACTTCTTAAAATACCGAGTTTGACGTTACTGTGTTTTAAGGTCACGAGATTTATTTTGCTGTGGGACCACTTGACGAAGGCCCGTGGGAAAATAGGACTATAGAAAATACTTGCTGTGCGGAACGGGTCTGGTTTTGTTGCGTGAAGAAAAGTGTGTCAAGTTTGTGTGGAAACCCAAAACACACGGAAGAATTTCCGATTAGCCGATTAGCCACTTAGTGAACTGCCCGAAAGTCTGAGGTCAGAGTCCTAGGTCCCTGGCTCGGAGAGCGTCCCAGAGATGCATTCGCCCAGCCCTCGATTCACGCGCGGGGACGCTGGAGTCCTCTTGCCACAATCTCGGTCTCTTGCCGTTGGGCCGTAGCCACGCTTTCCGATCGCTCGCACATCCTCGTCGGGTACGGAGACACCGGGCTCCAGACCCGTGATGAGCATCCAGAGGCGGGTCGGGTGGTTCCCCGCCTGGGATCTGAGCCTGAGTGGGAAGCCGGGCGCCCATTAGGACACCTCTACCCAGATGCACATACGGTCTTCTGAACGTTGCCATACACTTCGCTTCCGCTGTTCTCTTTCCGACGGTCACCCGAACGGGCATTTCTACCAAAAGGATTCTTCCTCTAAATACAGGGAGCATCCAAGAGTTTATAATTATAAAGAACAGCAAATAAGGGTAATAGGCATTGTTGGCAAGGATGCATTTTTAATGAAGCGCAGCATTCATCGGACCTGTGGAAGCAGATGAGGGACGTGTAAGTTGATAAAACAAACCTGCGAAGCTAATGGTTACAATAGATAGCTTTTGGGTTACGTAGAACACCTAATTCGAGAAACACTTTGGCTTCGGTTTGAGTTACTAAAAAGCACGCTAATACGTACGTAATGCGAGGTGCCACTGCCGAGTTAGCTGTTAATTTTTGTGCCAATTTGCCATTAATGTCACAGAACAGGTTTTTGTTTTGTTTCTTTTGAGAGCGAGAGGACGAGCGAGCGAGGGGCAGAGAGAATCTCATGAGGGACAGAGGCGGAGAGAGCGAAGCGGGGCTCACCCGATGCGGGCTCGATCTCACAAACCGTGAGAGCGTGACCCGACCAGAAGTCTGATGCTTAACCGACCCCAGAGCAGGGCTTCCTACCGCGGAGTTCACTCTTGGGCCCACGGAGCCGTGGCGTCCCGTGCCGCCGTGTCTGCAGGCACGTGTGCGCTTTCCCGCGGGGAGTGTGGGTGCGGGTGGCTCTCGCAAGACCTCTTGGAGGGAGGTTAGATCCTCAGACGCTGCCCTGACCCGGCCGAGCGGGGAACGGGGCCGCGGAGCCGCGGGCCGTCGGCTCCCGGAGGGGGTTCTTGGGGGACGGACGTGGTGTCTGCCGCGTGGAGTGAGGGACGCGCGTCCTGCTCTGCTCTGTGCCCTAGGTGGAGATAAGTCGAAGAGTGACTCTGGAGAAGCTCCCTCCCGTGCTCGTGCTGCACCTGAAGCGGTTTGTTTACGAGAAGACCGGCGGGTGCCAGAAGCTCGTCAAGAGTGTCGAGTACCCTGTGGACCTGGAGATCAGCAAAGGTAACGGCCGCGGACGGAGACCGCGTGCGTGGTGCCGGCTCCCCCGGGAGGCCGGGCGCTTGGCGCCCAGCGTTTCTGCGAGATGCCGGAGTCAGGAGGTTCTCTCTCGTGACGGTTTGGTTTTAGATTTCTCGATTTGTAACGGATTTTGATGCTCAAATTGGCACCAGGGTAGCTCTTGAAAGATAAAGGCAAAAAGTGAATAAAGCGTATGATCCTACTAGATTGTAAAACCGGAGGAGATTTTGTCCCTTAAGATGAGCATCGTCTTTCTGGAAATATCTTATGGGTCAGTGGTCCAAAACGGTTTTCTTCATAAACATTAAGAATCGCACGTACCGGCCTGTTAAATGGACTTTTTTAGTGAAGTGAAGGGACGTTTCCCATAGGCCCCTGGGCGTTCCTCCGACCTCCGGTTGCAATGACACGTGGCAGGTTTGTGGCACCCTGTCCGCCCCGAGTCTCCGTCAGGTAACCGGGCCCCCTCAGCTTCGACGCGTTTTGATGAAAGCAGGCTCGTGTTGTCTTGCTTGTTACGCGTGTCTTCGTGTCAGCTGCCACCTGAAGTGCTTTCCAGAAAGAGAAACGAGATAAGCGAGGACCAGAGGCCCTGGCTTGGGTCAAGGGTGGGGGTGGGAGAAGCTGGCGGCTCCCGGCTCCCGGAAGGGTCCGTCTGCGGGGAGCTGTTCCCGCAGGGGGACAGTGCCTCTTTGGAGGGACCGTCTTACTCTTACATAATGGAACTTTGGCGGCCTCCCTCGCCTGTAAGACGTTCCAACTCTTAGTTTCCCCGGGCCATTTTGTTTCTAAGTGGGCGGCTTTCTTTTCCGTTTTTTAGCATGTCTCCTTTTACGGGGTTTCTGGCATGAGCTTACCAGGCTCAGTGTATTTCTCCTGTTTCTTAACGGACCGGCTGCCGGGTCCGGGCGCTCCCGCGTCGCACAGCCGGTTTCCCTCCTGGGCAGAGCTTGCGCCCAGGGAGGCCTGGAGTTTGTTTTGTTTTCCTGGTCTGCCAGGGGGCGCATGTGAGCGGGGCTGTCGGCACCTCTTCGTCTCTGTCACCCTGAGCCTTTCTATAAGTGCTTTTTTATAGATTGCAGCTGTTGATATTTTGTTTTTCAGAACTGCTTTCTCCAGGGGTTAAAAATAAGAATTTTAAATGCCACAGAACCTATAGGCTATTTGCAGGTAAGTAAATCTGTACGTTATTTACTTATTAAAGCACTGATAAAGAGGTTTAATACCCAGGCCCGATTTAGCCACAATACCACTTCGCATAGAGAAGAGTATCTCTGCTGGTAACCCCTGGAGTCTATAAGGGGACTCTGTTTTCTTTTGAAAATGTGCGTTTGACCTGACATTGGTGCTTGGATTTGACAGAATATCCTTTTGGCTCTAAGCTGAATCCATCTCGAGACCTTGTTTAACATCAGTTCTGTCCGTGAGTCAGAGGATCGGGTCGGAGGCCGCCTGCCGGGCTAGCGGTTTGCAGACGGGACCTTTCCTGCTGCGGTTGTGGCCCCTGCGCGGGGACGGTGGCGCCCGGGGGGCTGGGTCCCCGAGACCCCTGTTCTCTGGGCCCAGAGCTTCCTGCGGCACCAGTTTGTCTAATACTGTCTGTCCGTCCTTCCGCTCCTCCTTCCTCTTTTGTAGCCAGAGTCTTCTGGGCCTTTGAGGCTCTGTACTCCTGCTGGTTGCTGTTTGCAACAGCCGCGTGTGCTTTCTGGCCGTTTTTACCAGCATTTCCTAGCTTCTTCGTTACCCTTCCTTTGTGTTGGCCTTGCTCAGTCTGCCTGTAGTTTAAACTAAGTTCCCATTTACTGACACGTGTTTAGTGAACCTTTCTACTCGGTGCCTTTTTCGTGGTATCTCATTTATTCCTCACAGCTGTCCTGCGAGGCAGGTGGTAGTGTCCCCATTTTACAAGACAAGAAACCCAAATTCTTATTTGGGACACACGCCCCGCTCTGGCCCGCAGTGGCGTGGCCGGTCTTCACCCTCCTACCCTCCTCCGTCCGTCCGTCCTGCCTGTTTAGAAAGTTGGTTGGACCCCGATGAGCGGGTCAGGTCCCCGTGCGACACCAGGAGGGCTTGGGCCCGGTCACCTTGCTCTTCCTGCCAGGCTGTGCCTTTGACTTTCTCTTCTCCCCCACGTCAGCCGATCACAGCCCCTCCCCAGGCAGGGGGGCCCTGTGCTCCTGCGGTGTCCCCAGCCCTTTCCAGCCCTGCCTTGTCATGGAAACTGTGCCACCTGCCTCTGGGACCAGAGAGGCCCTAGGGGCCGGCCCGAGTCTGGAGCTGGGCCCCGAGGCCCCAGGGGGAGATGAAGGTCAGCCGTGCCGTCTCCCTGCTGCCCTCCCCGCCTGGGGCCGCTGCAGGGGGAGGCCGCCGACCTGGGACAAGGACAGGAATCCCTGTCTCTCCTGCTCGGGGAGCCCCGGTGTGGTCCCGCTCTGCCTGCCGGCTGTGGCCCAGCATCTGCCCGGGGCTCCCCTGCGTTCCCAAATCCTCTCACGGCTTCTCACTTCAGAAATAAGGGCACTAGATTGGATCAGTTGGACTTTCCCGGTCTGCCAGGAATGGAAGGAAGCACTTTGCACAAATGGTTCTGACTGCGGGACCCGGAGAGCACGTTCGAGAAGTGCTGGCCGGTCCCATTCAGTCAGGGGGACTCGCCTGGAGCCCTGACGTGCCGTGTCAGCCCCCGGGTGCTGCTGAGGGAACCACAACGCGTGTGGGGTGCTTTCTCTTGAAGTGTCAGAACGGGAGGGGCCTGCAGGAAACACAAACCCACAGCTCCTTAAATCCCACTGACTTGGTCACTCGATCAAAACTCTTGCCCAGGACGTGTCTTGGAGGTGAAAATCCAGGACGAACGCCCTAAAGTGGGTTTGGGGTCTGGGGGACGGGCCATGTCAAGCCTCTTCCACGTCCTCGGTGGCCTTTTGATGGGTGCGACCTGCCGTGTGTGCCGATCCCACCGTTGGTGTCCTTCTGGGGCCTCCTGCAGTCTTCTGTCCCCAGGGCACCAGTCGTGTTTTGTCACGTGGCTGGCAAGGGCGTCCCCTGCGCCTCCAGCACGGAGGCTCCTTTGCCGGGGGACTGTTCTCTCACCAGCCACGACCTCGGCCACAGGTCCGGACAGGGTCGTCCCTCCCCTGGAGTGACCGCTGCCGCCAGGGCCCAGCCACCTTGCCACCAGCCGAATCTTGTTCCTCTGCACCGGTGGTGGCACAAGCTCGCCCGGCCGCCTTGCCAGCCCCCTGTCCTCGGAGGCGTCTCCCTCCCCAGGGCTCCTGCCTGTGGCCGGGCCCTCCTCCCCCTCGTGGAGGGAAGATGGGTGGGGGGGGAGCGGGCGGGCCTTGGTGTCTTCAGGGGACTTCACTGCGTCTTCCAGTGGTTGGTTGTCTTTGTTTTAGGCCTTTGACCAAAGGCTTCTTGATTGGATTACAGAATTTTTTCAAGTGAAAAGCTTCGTTTAACCATAAAAGAAGAAAGCGTAAAGCCCTTTTGGTGGGGACGCCACCCGTTCCGCCCACATGACAGTCCTGCTTTCTGTCCCTCTTGGGGCCGGCGCGGTCACTCGTTGTGATGACAGTCACAGAAAACCTAGAACTGTCCGTTTTCCACCTAACACCGGCATATTCCTACATCGCCGTGCTGTCTCAGCCTGTTCCTCTTCCTGTGCACGGCTCTTGACGTTTCCTTGCTTTTTCCCTCTTACCAAGTCTTTGTCGGAGGTTCAGATGATGTCTTTAGAACCGTCTAGAAGGGGATGGGCTGGATCGAGAGCATGAGCGTTTGGGGGTCCGGGTGGCATTTCTGGAGGTCGGTCAGTGCTAGCGGTTCCGTGGGGGCTGGGAGGGGGCGGGGTCTTTGGCGCTACGTCCGCGTGCGCGTGCTCGCTTCAGCGGTGGGCCGTCCTCGCGCGGAGGGCTGGCGTGTGGGACAGCGACTCCTCCGCGAGGCCTTGAACGTCCCGAGTGTGTCGTTAAGGCGTCCGTGTGTGACTTACTTTCTCGCGGGTCGCTGAGGGTTTTGGATTACATGACGTTGCTTTGTGTGGTGGCATCTCTGCCCCACGCGTGCCTCGGAAAGGTGTGTCCCGCGAGGCGGCTCCGTGGGGCAGGGGGGAGAGGGCGGGGGTCAGGCGGGCGTGGGGGGCGTGGCGCGCGTGGGGGCGTGGCACGCATGGGGGCGTGGCGCCGTGGGGGGCGTGGCGGGCTGCCCCGCCCCGCCTGTCTCACGGGCGCCCGGCCTCTCTTGCAGTGGTCTACCATCACGGCAGCAGCGCGACGGGCGGCCACTACACCACGGACGTCTTCCAGATCGGTCTGAATGGCTGGCTGCGCATCGATGACCAGACGGTCAAGGTGGTGAACCAGTACCAGGTGGTGAAGCCCACTGCCGAACGCACAGCCTACCTCCTGTATTACCGCCGCGTGGACCTGCTGTAGCCGCCTGCGCGCCGTGTGCCCGCCGCCCGCTTGCAGACGCCGACTCCCTCTGACTTCCTTCCCGTCTTTAGTGGCTCTCTAGGGGGAGCCTCTTCGTCCCTGGCAGAACGGGCTAGAACGGAGAGCAGACGCCTCGGGGCTTGTGCGCAACAGTTCACGTTGACGCCTGCCTTCCAGATCCGAATCATTTGGTTGAAACGCACTGTCACTCGATTTGAGAAAATACACAGAACCCGTGTTTCTGAAATAATGCCGATTCCTGAGTGAGAAGGGGGAACTTGCATTCGATTCGCAGTCTAATTGCTTAGTAGAATAAATCCTGCACCAGCGACACTTGTAAATTTGTGAAAATGAATTTTATCTTTCCTTAAGGAGTAAATTTTTTAATCCGTCACACTTTCCTTCCCCACCCTCTAGTTTTTGATAAACGATAAAAACGAGCCAGTTATCAGAGGAGACATAGTTCTTACTTCTAAAAGAAACATAAATACGAAAAATAAGTTGCTGGTTCCTCACCGGAAAGATACGTGTTAGTAATCGTGCGATGAAAAGCTGCTTCCGTATGCATTGCAGATCAGATACCCGGAGTTAAGACGTTAGCCCACGTAGGTGGGTGGTTGTAAACTTTATTGCCATTAAAAGATTTCACGTTGCATTCATGCTTCTGTGTACACATAATGAAAAATGGGCAAAATCATGACGACGGATCTTTCCTTCAGTCGCTCTGTTTAATTCTGCCGTCTGCTCTTCTGTGATGCTGCGTCTCTAATTGTACACAGTTTAGTGATCTCTAGGACTACAGAAGTTGTCCCCCACCAATAAAAATCACAAAGTTGGTTTAAAGCTGTGCACGGTGTTTCTTTGACTGCTCTCGCCACTTCCGGTCGCCGGCGCTCCCGTGGGCCCGCGGGCTCCCCCAGAATCACGGCGGGCCCTCCAGCCAGCCGAACCAAGGCTCGGGTCGTGCCCGCTTAGTGTCGCCAACGCCACTAACTAGCGATTTGGGGGGATGGAGTTTTTGAATCTTCCGATAGCAGAAAAGGGAGGTGACTTTTCTCCGTTCCTCGTTCCTGTCCCCAGCGCAGTCAGCATCCCCAGAGCAGTGGGCTTACGTCACGCACGGCTGAACACCGTGCTGCTGGGGCATCTTAGCACTTCGGACACCGCCCTTGGGTTGGGGACAGGAAGCCCTTCCCGGGCAGAAGAGACGGAGGAGAGTTCACGTGGGGGTCAGGCCACCCGCAGTGGCTCTCGTGCCTCTGGTGTCCCGCTTCCAGCCCGTGCAGACCATTCATGGTAATGAACTGGGATCCCCGGACAAGCCAGCCAGCTTACGTGGTCACGGCCTCGCCCCCGAGCTCTTCCTTGTGGCAGCCGGTGGACCTGAGCCTAGCCGTGTGCCGCTCGGGCTCCGAGCTTAGTTTTCACGGAGCCCACTCACCTGTCGCCACCCTATCCTGATTTGCTTGGCCGACCTACAAGTTATGGTTCGGTTTTCATTGAAACAGACCCTTCTCAGGAGCATATGGTGTTTGGAGTCCACATTCCCTCTGGGGAGGCGACCCACCCCCCTCCCCCCCCCCAACACTGCCCCAGCCGGGGACCAACTGGAGCTGTGTCATAGAGCTTGTCATCGAGCTCTGTGCTGTGATACCGTGACCCGGGTCACGTCCTCGCTCGCAAATGGCTTCTCCGTCCTGACGCACACCAACTTCCGAGCACTGCTGCCCGTGCCCCCCAGCAGGGTGAGGGTCTCTGTCGCCGGACTGTCCCCGTCCCTTGTGAGCCAGACTGAGTGCCCTCTCAAGGACGAGGCCCTCTGGTCTGAGAATGCCTTTTCATAGGCCTCTGGAGGTGAAACAGTGCCTTGCTGGGACCTGTTTTCCTGTGTGTTTAGATGAGACCACGCCCCCCCAAATAGCGTTCGGGGGTTTCTGTATGATCTTTACGCTGCTAAGGTACGGATTTCGTCAAGCCCAACATCTTTGGGAGGTGACCGCGAGGTATCATGGAACTTCGGAAGGTCTCCAGTCTCTCTCTCAAGCGCGGTGGACGTGAGTTGGTCCCGCGGGGCCTTGGGTGTCTTAGTCAGTGTAGGATGGGTTCTTGACGTTTCTGTTCCCCGGGGGACACCGGACTTCCCGGTACAGCCATCCGACGGCCAGCGAAGGGCTCCTCCTGGCCTTTGGGTCCGTATGTCATTTGTTTGGAAGATGGACTCCAGCTCTGTAGGAAAGAGAGAACACCTGCCTTCCCTGATTGTGTGTGTGTGTGTGTGGGGGGGGGGGGGAGAGAGAGAGAGAGAGAGACACACAGATGGAGCTTCCCAGTTTCCTTCGCTTAAAAACGGACCCGCACACCCAGCGAAAGACAGAGGGGTAAACTCACCAAGGGAGAGGACGCAGAGTAAGAAGTCAGCCCGGAATCAAGAGTTCTCATGTTGCCCCTGGTTAGAGAACAAGGTCGTTCTAGCAAATCCAACGTTTTCCAGGGTCCCAAGTGGATCGTTAGCCGTGGGGTCTGTGTTCTTCAGATTTTGAACTCTGGGTTCAGTATTTAGTGCTGCCGCGTTAGTGTTTTCGTAAGTTTTGTAGACTGTTTCCCTGGTTTTAGGTCATTTACACTTCAAACTTGGCCCGTTAACCTTGGTGCGAGGGGCGTCGATTCTGTGATTTTCCTTTGTCAGCATGTGACACGTCTTTCTAGGGGGGCTCTTAAGCCTCTGTGCATACTGGGGGGGGGGGTCGTGGGAAGCGTATCACAGGGAGATGTGTCTTTGATGTGTGAATGGTCACTAACAAGATATGGACGTTCTCCTACAGGGAACGATGTCACGAAACTCACCTGCTTGGAATGTGTGCCCAGCAGCCAAGAAAGCGGGTTCCGTTCAGAACGGAAGGTGGTGGTCCTCTCGTTGTCCCGCGTGGTACACGGGCCAGCGGCCCGAGTGGCTCGTGGCAGCGTCCCGCTCTCATTTCTCAGCGTCACCAGTCGCATCCTCATGGTCTGACTTGTGGGCACCACGAGCAGAAACTTTGTGATCAACACACGCGCCCTCTTACGCCTTTCTCTGAGCGGAAATGCCTGTTTATCGCTCTCTCGGGCTGTTTGCACTTGGCCAGGATGCCTGGTTACGAGGCCGAGATTGCAGTGAAAGTCAGACGCTTTGGATGAACGCAGTCAGCCCGCGGGTTTCGCACCGCACAGCCTCCAGACCAGCTTGCACCGTTAGTAAGTTGTGCCGCTGAGGACACGTCCATCTAATGGTCTGTTTGGTCCATCAGGACAGATGGAAGAGATGGACCTTTTCTGTCACTGCGCCGGCTCGGTGACTGTCCCCAGGGAGACCATGCCCCTAAAACAGTGTCCAGGAGGACCACCTGTTCACAGCCAGCTGTACACGTGGGGTGATTTTCATTTATTACTTATTAATGTATTTTTTTAATTTTTTTTTTTTAATTTTTTTTTGACAGAGACAGAACGCGAGCGAGTGAGGGAGGGGCAGAGAGAGAGGGAGACACAGAATCCGAAGCAGGCTCCAGGCTCTGAGCCGTCAGCACAAAGCCCGACGCGGGGCTCGAACTCACGAACCGCGAGATCGTGACCTGAGCCGAAGTCGGACGCTCAACCGACTGAGCCCCCACCAGGCGCCCCGAGGTGATTTTCATTGAAAACCAGTCAAGTACATCGCCAAGCAGGCCTGCCTTTTCTTCAGCAGGCTTCCAAGGATTCGTTTATTGTTTGCGTAAGTGTTGGTATTCCTCTTCTGAACTAACCATTCCTGTCTTATTTATATCTTTTGGAGAAAAATGTATTTCCTTGGAAAAAGGACATTCGCTTCACAGCCCGTCACCCACAGGGTGACGTTTGTTCTTTTAAGGGGCAAACGATGAACCAGCCAACACGCATTGGGCCCCGTCAGGCAGTCGCTCGGTCTCTGGTCTGGCGCCCCCGCTCCCACGGGAAGGGCGCGTCGCTGTGGGTTGAGCAGGGGCTTCCCCCGGACGGCGCGTACTGCCCGTGCCTCCCCGTTACACACGTTTTGTTCCTCAGACCTGGTTGTGTCTCCTGCACCCTGATTGTGGCTGAGATCACTTGCTAACAGGCCCTGATTTGCTGAACACAAGAGGGTTTTATCAGGTGACCTTGCCTTGGAGACAACCAGCAAGTAATGAGCTTAAGCTTTTTATGTATTTTTTATTTTCTTTTTTGAGTTTATATCTTTATTTTGAGAGAGAGGGAGAGTGCACGGTCACCTGCACAAGCGGGCGGAGGGGCGGGGTGGGGGGAGAGAACCTCGTTCAAGGTCCTGACGCTTTTGACCTTAGGACTCCATGCCGAGTGATCGTGTTGATGTTCTGTTTACGAGCCCCACTTTCTCATGGTTGACTCTTGAAGAGCTTGCCGTTTATTTGTTGGCAAAGTTTCTTGTGTGTTTTCTAACAAGTAAAATATTAGGGTGGCTTTGTTTATTCTGCATGAAACCAACGAAACGCAAGCCTGTGTGTGTGCATTTGCAGAGTTCCCGGACGGACCTTGGGGAGCGTTCACGTCGTTCTCGGCACAACCGAGATATCCTTGGGAACCGGATAAACCTCAACGCTGTGTTTTTGTTTTGCCTTTTTGTTTTTTTTTAATGCAGGCTTTTTTTTTTTTTTTTCCCTCTTTACGTATTTCAGCGCCTCCAGAGTGAGTTTTGGTCTATGTTATGCAGCCGTCTGCGTGGTTTTCTGGGTTCGGCATCACCCAGGGATTCCGAGGTTGGGTCTGGTGAACTGCCCTTGGGTTTCCCGCCTGTCCTTCAAAGAAAGCAAACCTCTTCATGTAGTTTTAGAGAATTTGGGGATTCTTTATGTGACGTAAGAAAAAGTTAGTCTTCCGCTTTTAAAAAAAGATTGACGGGCGCCTGGGTGGCTCAGCTGGTTAAGCGTCCGACTCTCGATTTCAGCTCCGGGCGTGATCTCACAACCGTGAGATCGATCCCTGTGTCGGGTTCCATGCTTGGCATGGAGCCTGCTTGGGACTCTCTCCCTCTCCCTCTGCCCCTCCCCTGCTCACACTTGCACACGCACACTGCCTCAAAAAAAAAAAAAAAACAAACAAAAAGATTGAAAACCTCTTGTGTACGATGTGGATTTACTTGCTGATACGCGAACTGACCCTGTCCTCCTTCAGTGCCCGTTTGCGTACGTGGGGCCCCGCGCTGCGCCTCCGCACTGTCGATCTGCAGGTCATTCTTTGCCCGGGTGACCACGTACCCATGGCTTCTGACAGCCACAGGACTGGGTTTGCTGTGCTGCTTGTTCTTGTCACATGCAGCTTCAGGCCCGGGACTCCTCTGACTGCTGTGCTCTCTGCAGAGTAAGTTGGTGCCTCAGCTGGGAACAGCACACACCCGCCCTCACGTCCGAGGCCAGCGAGTGGGTCCCCCTGGCGGGTGACACAGTGACAGAGCATCTCTCGCGCTTTCAGGAAAGTGCGAATTAACTTGTCAGTGAGTGACACGTGCTTTCTAGGATGACACCCCATTTCCCGTGGCTTCAGACGCACGCCGCCACCTGGGGTCACGCCTCCCAGTGCGGGCAGCGGACTCAGAGCCGCCACCTGCACTGCTGACGGTGACCCCTGGGGGCCGGGACCAGCAGGGCACCGCGGCCTCCTTTGCGGTCACCCTTGGGTGCTCCCGCTTGCTGCCCCTAGGCTCCCTTCTCCAGCTGCCCTGCCTGCCTCTGCCCTCTTTGGGACATTGACTCTCCTTTGGCTTATGGCTTGGATCCTTTCCTTTTGAAGATGTTGCTGGTGGCTAAGACAGGGCTTCGTGGGGACCAGGCCTGCTTCTGTAAAGGCGTTTGGTCCTCTGGCGACCCCTTGAGTACTTTTTTTAAAAATATTTATTCATTTAAAAAAAAAAGTCTTTTTTTTTTTAACATTTATTTATTTTTGAGACAGAGAGAGACAGAGCATGAGCAGGGGAGGGTCAGAGAGAGAGGGAGACACAGAATCCAAAATAGGCTCCAGGCTGTCAGCCCAGAGCCCGACGCGGGGCTCGAACTCACGGACCGCGAGATCATGACCTGAGCCGAAATCGGACGCCCAACCGACTGAGCCACGCAGGCTCCCTGGTACTTTCGTATCTACACCAGCTGGGTCAGCTCAGGAGCCTGTGCTGTGTGCAGGTGTCCCCCCGCCAGCCTCGTCCCTGTCCTGCTGCACTGAGCTCAGCCCTTGGGAGTAAATTGGAATGGCAGAGGCCGGTAGGTGTTGCAGCCAAATGGAAGGGAACTTGCGCATGAGCTCCCGGATGCTTGTAGCAGTGAAATAAAAGCAACAAAGTAACAAAAGGATTTAAAAACGGGCTTATGGACGCGAGGCAGCCTGCGGTGCAAACTCGCCCCGTGTGACCTTGGGGAGGTGGCCCAGTGTCTGGTCCATCAAATGGCCGGGGTAGCTGCCACATCGCATCAGGGGCAGGACCAGGCAAGTTAATAGATGTGACCTCCCGGCACGGCCCTGGGGTCAGTGAGCCCTGGGCGCTCGTGGCCCTTCTGGTGTCGTCGCAGGGCTCGAGGCCAGGGCCTCGCTGCTCACGTCTCACCTTTGGACTCTTCCGTCTTTGGCCCGCCTCTCGCTTTGACTCTGCTTCTGGTTCCCTCATTCGAATTCTGCCGTCCCGTCAGTTCCGGACGCGTCTGTTCTACCCTGACAGCTGGGTGGGGTCTCCTGCCTGGTCAGGGCCCACCGCGGCAGAGACGCAGCTGCTGCAGCCACATTTCCACTAAAGCATAGCGAGAGTGGGGAGTGGGCAACCCCACACAGACTGCCCCAGGGGAGTCCTCCTGAACAGCTCAGTGGAAAGTTTACTGCACCCTGCCTCCCTTTGGTTCAGATGCATAGTCGGGGCCTGGCTGCACACGCCCTGTGTTGTTGTTTTGTGTTGTTTTTTTTTTTAATGTTCATTTACTTTTGAGAGGGAGACAGGGCACAAGTGGGGGAGGGGCAGAGAGAGCGAGGGAGACACAGGATCGGAAGCAGGCTCCAGGCTCCGAGCCGTCGGCACGGAGCCCGACGCGGGGCTCGAACCCACGGACCGCGCGATCGTGACCTGAGCCGAAGTCGGCCGCTCAACCGACTGAGCCCCCCAGGCGCCCCTCGCCTTGTGTTTTTTTAATGTCTACTCTAATGGGGCTTAAAAAAAAAGAAAAAAAAAATCAAAGTCACCAGAACACAGGAAAAATAAACCAAAGATGAGTCCGACCTAAGATTGGGAACAACCGAAGATTTGTTTTCAGATAAATAAAGATCTTCAACTCAACGCTCACAACAAGAAGGCACACATCTCATTCAGTAACCACAGCACACACCTTAAAATGTGCTTTAATTCTGTCCTGGGACCAGTTAAGGGCACAGAAGGGGTGAGGCTGCGGGAGGGGAGTGGAGGCGCAGGGGGAGGGGAGAGGGGTGCGAGTGAGGAGGCTGGGAGGGGCGTGGGCCCGGGGGCGCCTTGGGGTGCTGACGAGTCCGCGTGTCTCCGTGCCAGGCTGCCCTGTTCGCCACCAGCCGCCGAATCAGCCTCGTTAACGCTAACCCCCTCATCTCTGCAGGAAGGAGCCTCATTTCTCCTGGAGACGGAGCTCGCTCGAATTCTGCAGGTCTCAGTACCCGAGAATGGTTTGCATCTTAGAAACTCATTTTAGAGACTGGAGGTGTCCGTCCAGTTGGCCCCAGAGCCCATCCGTTGTTTACAAGCACGCGGTGGCCTCCTTTCTCTTGGGACATTGGGCTGTTTATGTCGCCAGCGCCCGAAGAACCCACGTTTTTTACTGTGACTTCGGAGCGTTTTTCTCTCCGAACCGAATCTCTGTCAGTGTGTTGGGGTCGGTCCTGGTGTCGGGGGGTAATAATGCATCACAGGGAAAATAAAATCCCCCGAAGAAAACGAGAGTAAGCAGGGCCGATGGCTTCTCTGCGTCCTGGGTCTGGGTCTCGGTGCGCTCTTCCCGGAGCCGTGGCCGCAGCGGGACCTCCTCGTGGGGTCACCGGCCCGCTCTTGCCCCGGACGGGACGGGAGTAAGTCATGGCTCAGAACTTGAGCTGCAAGCCAGCTCTTCTGACGTGACACCCCCCCACCCCCCACCCCGGGGGCCACCGGGCAGATGACCCACACTGCGTCTTTGCACAGCCACCAGCGCTGACGGCTCCGTGTAGGTTTGTGGCTGGTGTGGAGCAGGAAGGGGTGGGCCCGGCCCTGCCCCCCTTTCACGGAAATGATGAGCTCTCCGAAGTGATGGTGCCAAAGCAATAAAACCTTGGGGCGGGGCTGGGCGCGGAGTGGGGGGGGGGGAGGCGGAGCGTAAACTCTAGAGGCTTCTGTGCTTTTACATGTTGCGACGGTGGTGGTTTGGAAAATATTGAGAAAGAGCACGGAGCGGCTGCCGCGAGTCTGCGTGTTCATATGGTTTGTGTTTGACTTGGGAGACCCGGCAACCCAACCCTTTAATTTCACTTGAGTAAAAGTAATTCATCGACCGAGACGCCCTGTCCTACTTAAGTGGGGGCGATGGCCAGGCTGTGCCGTGCTGGGCTGGCGGGGGGGGGGGGGGGGCTTGCACCCAGCGGACAGAGCGCGGGGATGGGGGGTGTGCCGCTCCACGGGTGGCTGGGTACCGACACACCCACGGACACGTAGGGAGCCCTCGCAGCTCCCCAGGGTCCCCGCGTTACTCCGCTCGGCGCCGTGGGCATCTGGGGCCGGTCATTCTCTGTGTGTGCCGAGGGGTGGCCTCCCTTGCGTCCTAGGGGGCTTAGCATTCTGGCTTCCAGCCCTTCGGGTCGTGACAGCCCAGCATACCTCCCTGCATATGGCCCAAGTCACCCCCGGTTGGGGACTGCCGCGGTGGACAGCTTTGACCGTTTGGGCCTTCACGTAAATGCTATCCTATACCACGCACTCCGAACGTTTTCTTTTACTCGGGGTTAGTTCTCTGAAATGAGCCACGTGGGAGGACCACAGTGTCTTGGTGACTCTGTTGCTGATGGAGGGGCCGCATGAAGCTAAGACAGTTCTCCTCTTCTGGTGCACGCGCGTGTCTGCTTCTCTGGGGCGGGGGGGTGGGGGGCTCAGGAGGGCAAGTGCAAGGTTCTGGGGTGACCCTACAGTGCACGTCAGCAGACACTGTCACCCAGTCTCCCGAGACTACCAGCCGGGAGAGAGGATGCCGGTCGAGGTGCTCCCGTCACGATCGTCAACGCACTGCGGGCTCCGCGCAGTCCTTTCGGCGGGCTCAGAGTCACCTCGTGTTAGAATTCACAGTAGGGAGGTTTAAGGTCACGGAAATAGGGCCGGAGCCTGCCAGTATTTTAATAATGCCGCATCGACTCCCACGTTACCCTCGAAGCGATCAACTCTCATGGTTGAAAATGCCCTGAAAGCGTCGATCGAAGGCGCACCATGTAGTCAAACGCCAGGCGAAACACGTCCCGTTGAGTCCTCCCCCGGGGTCGTCCTGATGCTCCCAGACTCTTGGAGCAGAGGGGGAGCGCGTGAGTCCCAGGCGAACACAAGGAAAATGAAGGTGAGCTCGCGGGGCTGGGCAGAGCCGCCCCGTTCCGCCCATCGTGGCATACCCCGTCTCCTCCGGCTTGCTCCCACCCCGATGTCACGGCCTCTGTGGGACGGGCAGAGAGCGGTTTCCCGTTTTTCTGGATGGAGTTTGTGTGAGGGACGAGGCTGGCCACCGGGAGGACAGCCCCGCCCGTGTCCGGCCTGAAGCTTTCCCAGGGGGCCAAGGGCCGACGTCCATGCAGCCCCACCGCACCTTCCCGTGACACGTTTGCCACCTTCGGAGCCCGTCCCCGAAGGCCAGGGCGGAGCCCCGAGAGCAAATACCCTCGTCTAAAAGCATCCCCAGTGCTTGTCTTTGTAGGTTGCTGGGTAGAACCTATCTGTACGTGTATCCCGAGGTTTCTACGATGAGTGTTTTTTACTTTTGGAAGCTTAAAAATGCTTTGACCCTCTGTGTCTTCCAGCCGGAGTTGGCAGGCCAGGCCAGCCGGAGCCCCTCCTGTCCCCTTCCCGAAGACCGAGGGTCCTGGTTCCCCAGGACGTGCAGTTTGGTTTCGTTGCGACCCGGGGGGAGTTCTTTTGAGTCCAGTAATCGGGGACACGTCTGCCAAGCGTGTACCTGCTTGGACTTCAGTGCTGGTCTGAGAAGGGCCGTGAGGCTCCCGGCGGGCCTCCGGAGGGCAAGTGTCTAATTGCACGTTTCAGACGCGGGGTGTGCGAGCCCCCGGGCGTCGTGTGCCGTTCCGTTGGGGTGAGCTCAGCACAAACGAAAGGTTAAACCTAAGGATTCAGTTCTCCTTCAAATACTTACGGGTTTCCAGCTTCTGGGGAAAATAGGCCTGGGAAAAATCTCTTTGGGGTCTCATGAAACACTTGGAAAATAAATCTGAAAAACATTTTCCAAACCCGGGATTGTTCCAGCCTGAATCCCAGTTGATACTTAATAACTAGGTCTATAGGGGCTTTGCCAGTCCGCTCGGAGGCCTGTAAACGGTTGTAAACGGCTAAGGAGACCTCTCCTGGGGATTTGTGCTGGTGCAGATGGGGTCTGGGGGGTCGCTGATCTAGCAAACCTCCGCCATCACAAAACAGCCTTCCCCACCCGCCTCCCGCCCCCTGCCCAGACATACTCACTCTGAGTCCACTGTTAACCATCAGCAGAATCAGATCTTGGGGCAGCTTCAGTTGGATGTATTCATTCTTCAAACCGTTACTGAGCACCAGCTCAGGGCCGTGATTGGCTTGTAGTTGCGGGGAGATCAGAAGTGAAAGGAGGTGAGAATTTCGCCCATTTTGATGAAGTCACAGTCTGTGGGAGGACGCTGGGCCCGGGGCCCGGGACTAGGAGGGGAGCAACGGCGTGCGCTCCGGTCCCAGCACAAGAGGAGGGGTGGGAGAGCCCAGAGGGAGGGCAGACTGTGCATAAGAGTCGGAGGGCGGGGGGATGGCGGGGGGAGGGTAGGGTGGGGGGTGGGAGAGCCCAGAGGGAGGGCAGATTGCACAGGTGCAGAGCAAGTTCAACCTTCCTCTTTCTCACAAGTATTTTCTCTCTTCTGGGTCCTTTGCTTTCCCCATTGGCTTTACTTTCAGCCTGCCTCTGTCTACAGAAACTGTGCTGGAATTTTCTTTGGTAATGTGTCAAGACCTAGAGATCAATTTGGGGAGAATTTGCAACTTAGTGACGTCGAATCTTCCAGCCCGTAAGCACCGTACCTCTCCCTTTATTTAGGCCTTTGATTTCTTCCATCGGTGCTTTCAGGGAGCCTACCAGGCATGTTCAAATTTAGATTGATACCTAAGTATTTCATTTTGGAGGAGCAGTCATAAATGGCGTTATTTTTGAGATTTCTGTTATCGCTTGTTTATTGTGTGTGTATAGAAATAGGATTGAACTTTGTTGGCCTTGTATCCTGAGACTTGGCTCAACTCCTTTCAATCAGCTGCTTTTGCACGTTCCTTAAAATCTCTACATGGACAGTGATGTATGCAAACGGGGACAGTTCTGTTTCTTCTGTTCTAGTCTGTTTCTTTTTCTTGCAATATCTCGCTGGCCGGGCCTTCCAGTAAAATGTAGCTTAGGAATGGTAAGTGTGTGTGTGTGTGTGTGTGTGTGTGTGTGTGTGTGTGTGTGTGTGTATTTTGTTTCCGAATCTACGGGTGGTCACTTGGTCTCTCTCTATCAGGTATAATCAGGTATATGCTAACTAAGGAATTTTTGTAGATGTCCTTAGTCACATTAAGGAAGTTCCCTTCTCTCTGCTTTCTGCGCGTTTTTTTCATGAACGGGTGTTGAATTTTGTCAAATGCTGTTCTGCACCAATTTTTTTTTTCTTTTTTTTTGTTCTGCACCAATTTTGATACGATTGTGTGTTTTCTTCTTTAGTCTGTTAATACGATGGAGTATGTCGATTCATTTTTCCTTTTCTAATACGTTGCCAGCCTTGATACTCCTGGGATAAACACCATTTGGTCATAGTAGATTCTATTTTTTATGTAATGCTGGATTCAGTTTGCTAATATCTGTTGAAGAGTTTTGTGTCTGTGTTCATGATGCACACGGGTCTGTACACATCGTCCTGTTTTCGGATGGTTTGGGCGTCAGAATAATACGGGCCTCACGACATCGATTGACGAGGATTCCTTTCTCGTTTATTTTCTGGGAGACACTGGTGTAGGATTGGTGTTGTTTCTTCTTTAAATATTTGGGAGAATTCACCAGTAAAGCCATCTGGGCCTGAAGATTTCTTGTCTTTAGCTACAAGTTCAATTTCTTTAAGATGCAGTCCAAGAAATAGGACTCTTGGGGGACTGGTTCATCTTGGATGAGTTCTGGTCGTCTGTGCTTTATCGGGAATCTTTCTCATTCATCTGCATCGTTGAGTTTATGTGCATAGAGATACTTAAAGTGTTCTCACATTACCCTGTTAGCGTCCGTGAGGTCTGGTGATAGGTCCCTTTTACTCTGGGTATCGGTCATGAGTGTCTCCCCACCCCCCACCCCATCTCTCCCCCTCCCCCCCTTTTTTGTCAGTCGTGCTAGAAGTCTGTCCAGTTTTATTGGTCTTTTTCAAAGGACCAGTTTCTGGGTTCATTGCTTTTCTCTCATTTTCTCTTTCCAGTGTCATTGACTTTTGCCTTTCATCTTTGTTATTTCCTTCCTTCTGCTCACTAACAGAGCATGACTCATGTAGGGAGTGAATGCACGCACAGCCAAGAATCTCTATTTTTAATACTCACGGCGAGTGCCACCGCTCATTAGACGCAGGCTTGCACGCTCCACATTGGGCACTCACAGGTCCTAAGCACTTCACGGTCCTCTCGCGTAGCTGCCCCGCAGCCCTGTGGGGTAGATCGTGCTCACCACCCTCCTCGAGAGGCAGGAAGAGTGGGGCCCAGAGAAGGGAAGTGACTTTCCCAAGGGCACACAGCAAGGAAGCGCTGTGGCAAAGACTCCAACACGGTGCCCTTTTCGTGGTGCCTCTTAGGATAGATGAAGAAAATAAAACGCCGACGTGCCCCAGGTAAACACAGCAGGCCAGCTGAGCTCGATTAAGAATTCTGGGAAGCCGGACACACACCGGAGTTGGCTCCTTTTCGGATGGAGCCAGACCACGTCACTCTTGGGAACTTCTTAACCTTCCCTTCCGCTGACCCGGCCCGGTCTTGGGCAGCAGCACTGACTCAGAGAGGTCCGGTTCTAAGGAGGTCGGGCCAGAAATTTCCCCGACTCCGTCATTCGGATGAATCTCAGAAACAGGTCACGGCAGGGGCGGGGGTGGGGGGGCTTGCACAGCTGCAAGGGCTCGATCGGGTTGCTGCTGTTACCGAATAGCTGGCAGCCCGCCTCCCTTTGCCCCAGGGTCATAATGAGCCCAGAGGGTGCAGCTAGGGGTGCGGACTGTTGGACAGGTTAGGTGTCCTTCTGCTGCAAGTTCCCGGGATGCCCTGTCCTGGCAGGTCGCCGTCAGCCTACGTTGAACGGTGCCCTTGGGGGCGGGGCGGGGGGAGCTCCCAGCTTGCACGTGCCACTCTGTCCTCCCTCTGCGGGACGCCCTGCCACATGCCTCCCTTCGGTCCCTCTGGCCCTTCCTCTCTCCCTTCTTGTTTTTTCCTCCTCTTCCCTCCCACTCATTTTTCTTTCATTTTCCTGTTCTGCACATCTCCCTCTAAAGCAACACATGCTCTCTGTAAGCAATTTTTGTCAGGCATGGAACAGAGGGAAAGAAATGATTCCATAATCTCATTCACATGACCGTGTATTTCTTTTTGGCCTTTTTTTTTTTTTTTAAACGTTTTATTTATTTTTGAGAGAGACGGAGAGACAGAGTACGAACAGGGAAGGGGCAGAGAGAGAAGGAGACCCAGAATCCGAATCAGGCTCCAGGCTCCAAGCTGTCAGCCCAGAGCCGGACGTGGGGCTCGAACCCACAAACTGTGAGATCACGACCTGAGCCGAAGTCAGGGGAGGGGCAGAGAGAGAGGGAGACAGAATCTGAATCAGGCTCCAGGCTCCGAGCTGTCAGCACAGAGCCCGATGTGGGGCTCAAACTCGTGAACTGTGAGATCAGGACCCAAGCTGAAGTCAGATGCTTAACTGAGCCACCCAGGTGCCCCTCTTTTTAGCCTTTTTATGTTCCTTTTATATATTTAGGATTTCGGTATATAGTTTGTTTTTTTAATTTATTTATTTTGAGAGAGAGAGAGAGGGAGAGTGAGCTAGTGGGGGAGGGACAGAGAGAGAGAGAGAGAGAGAGAGAGAGAGAGAGAGAGAGAGAATCCCAGTCCACACTGTCCATGCAGAGCCTGACTTGGGGCTCGAATTCATGAACCACGAGATCGTGACCTCGAGCCGCAGTCAAAGGCAGGACACTTAACCGATTGGGCCACCCAGGTGCCCCTGTGTATTTAGGATTATACCCCTGATATGATGTTGTTTTTCTCTACTTTTTGCTTAGTGTATTTCACAAGCTTTTCCCCGGGTCCATGGAAAACACCATCATGGTTCAGGGTGGTTCTGGGGATTTCACTGTGCATCTGTCATTTACTGCAGCTTAGTTGAGGTTACTAGTGAATGACTCCAGGAACATGCAGGAACATTGCAACAGTACATTTCCATTTATCTCCCCTGCCCCCCTCAACTTTGTGCCCTTGTGGTCCATACACACTGTAAACCCAGCAAGGCAGTATTACAGTATTTGCTTTAAAAAAAGGTTTTTTTTTAAATTATTCTTTATTTTTGAGAGAGAGACAGATCACGAGTGGGGGAGGAACAGAGAGAGGGAGACCCAGAATCCGAAGCAGGCTCCAGGCTCCGAGCTGTCAGCACAGAGCCCGACGTGGGGCTGGAACCCACAAACCGTGAGATCGTGACCTGAGCCGAAGTCGGATGCCCAACCGACTGAGCCACCCAGGTGCCCCTTCATCCCTTTGCTTTAACCTGTCTGGGGCTTTGTATCTCAAGTTGATTTCTTGCAGACAGCACATCATGCCTTGCCTTTTCGTACAATCGGATAGCCTCTGCATTTCAGTTGGATTGTTTAGACCATTTATGTTTAATATAAATATTAGCATAGTTGAGGTCAAACCTGCCATCTTGTTCTTTGTTTTCAGCTTGTCTCACATCTCCTTTGATACTTTGTTCTCATTTTTCTTCTTTTGGATTAATTGCAGGGCTTGTCTGATTCCAATTTACCTTTATTACTTGCTTGCAGATATTTACAAAGTTGAAAATTCATTAGGGGATGTAGAGAAAGGAGAGGTTTTCCCTAAAATAATGAGACCAAATTCCAAGACGATTGGTTAAGGAAAAGGTCAGTATGACAATGCATATTTGGATTTGCCCCTGGTTACCATTAGGAAACAGAATACACTTAACAGCAGAAGCATTTTATTCCTTAAGCTCACAGTTGTGGTGTCGATGGTTGGAATCCTCAAAGGAACAAAGTGGAGAGTCCTGGAAATTTGGGAGAAACTAGGTAATGGCACAGAAGCTCGGCCAACGGCAATGACGTGCTCACCTCTCTCCCCTTCCTTCCCTGTGGTTCTCCTTCCTTCCCTCATGCTAAGCCTCTGTCTCTCCAGAGCGATGTATTCCATGATCCAAAACTGCCCTGGCCAAAGGCTATTTCTCTTAACTAGTGTTTTCCATTCTTACACTGTTAAGTTCTTGGGGTGGCCTGTACATCTCTCTGACATACCAATTTTGGGGGAGCATTTTGGGGCCAACAATGTGCCAGGTACCATACCCGGAGCTTTACCCGCATTAATTCATCTCCTTCTCCCAACAACACTCTGAGGTTCACACTGTTGTTAGCCCCACTTTGTGGGGCTCAGGCCCCTAAGAAGGCGGCTGGGCTTTAAGCCTGGGGTGTCCCGTGATCAGAACCCACGGTCTTAACTTCTAAGCTGTCCCAGAGAGGGCCCGTCCTTCTGGGATCTCCTAGCTCTGTCTTTCCTTCCTATGGCTGAAATGAGTAATATATGATTTCACGAGGCCTCTAAAAGGCCTTCCCCTTCAACTGTGGGCCCTGTGCTCGTGCTGAGGAGGCAGCGGGAGTGAGACGTGGTCTCTGCACCGCGTCCGGTGCGGCCTGGCTAGGGGACACCCGCCGGAGGCGAGCCCGCTAGTGCGTCGAGTGGGGCCACTAAGAGGATGTATCCAAGCGCCAATTCCCAGAACTGGTGAATGTGACCTTGCTTGGGCAGAGCGTCTGCAGATGTGAGGCCAGCAGCAGAGCTCTCAGGCCAAGATCGTCCTGGATCACCTGGGTGGGCCCCAGAACGCAGTGACGAGTGTCCTTGTAGGAAGAGAAGGCTACAACAGGACGGAGGCAGAGACAGGGGTGATGTGGCCACAGGGACACCTGGAGCCACCAGCAGCTGGAAGAGGCAGGGAGGGTTCTCCCCTAGGTCCTTGGAGGGTGCATGGCTCTGCTGACGCCTTGAGTTTGGACTTCAGGCCCCCGGAAGTGGGACAGAGGAAACCTCTGTTGTCTTCAGCGCCCCCCACCCTCGTTTGCGGGGACTTGTTCCGGCACAGCCCCAGATTACTAACCTTGGCTCCTGTGCCTCAGAGATGGGTCTGGGGACCTGGGGGTGGGCCGTCCCCCCATCAAAACCGCAAGGACCCCAAGCTCCACCCCCGTTGACATCTCAGGAAGCGGAGAGCTGAAGGAGACCCAGCGGCGGGAGGCTCTCCCCGCACCGCCCCACCCGCCCGTTACAAAAGGTACACACACACCTCTGAGCGAGCGGCTGCCCCGTCCACGCACGTGAGAGGTGCGTGGAGCTTGGTGGCTCGGGGAGACGCCGAGGATGCCCTGGGCTCTCTGCCCGCGTCCCAGTCGGGGCTCCTGCAGGCGCGTCCAGGCTCCCCAGATGGTGGCAGGCCGGCTGCTGCCCACCGGGACCCTGCAGGCACTCCGGGGCACAGGGGGTGCCGTGACGGCCACGAGGGCCAAAGCGACCCCACAGCTCTGCTGTGCTGCTCCGTGGGGCTTTCCCGCCGACGGGCGGTGCAGGGGCCCCCGGCCCAGCTCTGCAGCCCCCGTGCCCGTTGGCAGACGCAGCCGATCGTGGGTCTGTGTCCATGTCCTGTAACGAGTTCTGCGGGTCACAAGTCCAGGATGGGCCTCGCGGGGCCAAAGTCAAGGTGTGGGCAGGGCTGGCTGTGCTCCTTCCAGAGGCTCCAGGGAGAGTCCGCTTCCTGGCCTTTGCTAACTTCCAGAGGCACCCCCCCCCCCCGCCCCCAACGTCCCTTGGCTTGTGGCCCCTCCTCCACCGTCAGTGCATATCGCTCCCACCTCTGCTGCAATCACCAGGTCACCTCCTCTCTGATCTCTGACTCCCCTGCTTCCCCACCTGGTCACATTGGACCCATGGGGTAGTGCAGGATAATCTCGTCACTTCAAGATCCTTAATCACATCGGCAAAGTCCCTTTTACGGTGTGTGGCAGAACAGAGCCCACCCCCCCCCCCCCAAATGTGACCTTATTAGGAAACAGGGTCTGCGAGGTGTGAAAATGGGACCAAGCCAAGGTCGTAGTGGGTCAGGATGGGCCCTGATCCAGGCAGGCATCGGCGTTTTCGGAAGGGAAGGGAAGTCTGGACCAGGGCACACAGGGAACACGGCCGCCTGAAGATGCAAACAGAGACCGGGGCCTGAGGAGACAACGCCAGCAACTGCCCACGGCCAGCGGGAGCTGAGAAAGGAGCACGTTGACACCTTGATTCCGGACTTCTGGCTTCCAGAGCTGGGAGAGCACGAGTTTCTGTTGCTCTGTTGTCCCCGCCCCACCTTTGTGGCTCTTTGTCACAACAGCCCCAGAAGAAGGCATCCTGTGACCTAATATTCACGGGGGCCAGGGAGCAGGAAGGGACCTCCTCGGGGGCCATTATTCAGCCGACCACAGAACCTCAGAGGTGAGGAGGAGCACCCATGTGGGGGGTGGACCGCAGGTTGGAGGTTCTGGGGCTCACAGCCTCAGCTGTGCACGCATGCGGGATGAGCAGCCCCTCTGGGCCTCGGGTCCTTCAAGGGAGAAGGGAGAAAACAGCACATGCCCTGCAGTATGTGTGTGGACTGCACAACAGATTGCAAGGGCCGTATTGTAAGTAAGCTCTTAGTCCAAGAGGACTGAGTGGGCACCTGAGCGTCAGGTGGGCGGCTCGGGGCTGGAGGCCAGCTGGGCCCTCGGGGGGAAGGAACAGTTGGTTCCCTGTCCTCTGATGACAAAGCAGGGGTTGAGTCAAGGTCGGTTCAAGTTTCCAGCTCAAAGGTGTGGAGAAGCAGGGAGGTGGGACCGCAGCCTTGCATGGCTCTGCTTGGGCTCTGTGACAATGTGCCAGACTGGGGCGGGGGGAAGGGGGCGCCGGGGGGCTTCAACAACAGAAATTTATTTCACACCAGTCACGAGGATGACCTCGTTTTACCTTAATTACCTTCTTTAAAGAAGCCTTTATTATTTATCTTTTTTAATGTTTATTTTTGAGAGAGAGACAGAGGGCAAGTGTGGGGAGGGCCAGAGGGAGAGGGAGACACAGATCCGGAAGCAGGCTCCAGGTTCTGAACTGTCAGCACAGAGCCCGACGCGGGGCTCAAACTCACGAACCGTGAGATCCAGACCCGAGCCCAAGTCAGATGCTTAACCGACTGAGCCACCCAGGCGCCCCTAAGATTTTCCTTTTTAAGTAATCTACACTCCGTGTGGGGCCCCAACTCACAACCCCAAGATCAAGAATCGCACGTCCGCTGGCTGAGCCAGCTGGGTGCCCCTCCTTAATGACCTTTTTAAAGACCTATCTCCCTGTGCCGTGTGGGTGGCTCACTTGGCTAAGCGTCCAGCTCTTGATTTTAGCTCAGATCATGATCTCAAAGCTGTGGGATCAAGCCCCTTCCTCTGAGCGTGGAGCCTGCTTGGGATTTTCTGTCCCTCTCTGCCCCTCTTCCGCTTGTTCTCCCTTTCTCTCGAATAAACGTTAAAAAAGAAAAACCTGTCTCCAAATACAGTGCCCTTCTCGGGTCCTGGGGGCTAGGACGTCAACATGGGAATTTGCGGGGGTGGGGGTGGGGATGCTATATCAGAAGCATGGAACATTCCCCAGGATTTTTTACTGGAGCCTTGGCTGTTTGGAGGGGAAATGGATGGCCTTCAGAATGATCTCTCCTTGACGGCGGTGGTCACGCCATGACATGGTCTCTTAGCGTTCGCTGCGCGATAAAGCATCCCAGACTGTAGGGGCTTCAAACAACGGCACCGTGTCATTCTCACGTTCTGTAGGGTGGCAGTCTGGTCCTTGCGTGGTCTCGCTGGGCTCGCGCGAGCAGCTTGAGTAGGGCTGGGGGGCCAAGGTCACTCGTTCGAATGCCGGGCGGTGGGTGCTGGCTGACAGCTCAGCGCCCTGGTCTGCCTCCATGTGGCCGCTCAACCTCCAGGAAGCTGGACTGTGCGCCTCCACAGCTGTCCCTGGTCTGAGAGCGCGAGAGCAGAGGCTGCACAGCCCTTCGGTCCCAAGCTTGGAACGGGTACCCCTCATTTCACCACGGCCTGTTGGCCAACGTGAATCACGTGGCCAGCCCACGCGCAGGAGAAATCCTCTCCACCTCTTGATGTACCAAGGGGCAGGGTCACGCAAGGGACAGGACACGGGGACGCAGGGTTCCCTGGGAGCCATCGTCATAACGATCTCTAACGACTTAACACGGGCAGTTCTCTTCTGAAGGGACATTTTCATCTTCCGCCTGGGTTGAAAGCAAGACCTGATGAGCGCCAGACCCCTGTTACGGAACTGAGGACCGTGATCCCGAATACCTGCCCCCAGGACGAGGTCGTTCTTAGGCTTGTCCCCGGGTCGAAGCACCTGCTAGGACTTGGCACGTCTGCGGGTCCCGGCCTGCCACCCGCTGTTGGTTCCTCCCCCCCCCCCCCCCGCCCAGGGCGGCTGGGGCTTCCTGACAGCAATGGTGGGGGGCTTCCGCGAGGGGCAAGCATCGCTTCTCCCACATTCTTGGTCATGTAGTCCAGAGTCGAGGGAGGAGGGTCCTTCCCAAACTCCCGTCTACCCGGAACCTCAGAACGTGGCCGTATTTGGAAGAAGGATCTTGGCAGGTGCCATAAGGTGAGATGCCATCAGAGTTGCCGTGGCTCTAATCGTACGTGGCTGGTGTCCCTCGAAAAAGACAAGATCCGAACAGAACAGAAACCGGAGGAGGCAGGGATCCCCCGCCTTCAGGCTCCAGAGGGAATACGGTCCTGCCGACACCTGGGTTTCAGACGCGGGGTTCTGGGCGAGGACAGATTCTGGCGCTTACAGTCCCCCCCCGCCCCCGCCCCCGCCCGTGGTCATCTGTCACCAGATGTACTCACGCACCCTGCTTTTCAAACGTTGACCACAGACTTACGTATTTGACTGTTTTCTGGGGTGGGGTGGTGAGGGGGGTCACGCTTGGCAGGGACAGCGTTTATAGGAACGGGAGTGTGGACAACTTGGAGAACGAAGATAGAAGGGTTGACACTGTGGATTCTCAACCGTTACTAGCTCATTCCCGGTCTGCAGGTGAGGAGACGGGGGGGGGGGGGGGGGGGGGGGACAGAGACGTCAAGGCAGGCGTGATGGAGCTTGGATTCAGGGCCCCACGGGGCATCTGGAAGCTCGGGCTGTGAGGAGGTGTGTGAGGGCCCCTCCCCAGCAGGGGGCGTGGTGCTGCCCTCAGGGGCCCAGCTCACAGAAGAACCCAGCACAGGCCCTGGGGGACCCGGGAGATGAGCAGCATCCGGAGGCTTGGCTTCCTCCCAGGCTGACAGAAAGGTTTAGAATCTTCCGGAAACACCACACCCTGGGCGTGACACTCCGGGCCAAGCCTCCCTGGAAAAGCCTGATCGTGACCCAGGGAGAAAGCAATCACCGTGGCAGCCTTCGCCAAAAGAGCCGGGTTTCCTGAAGAGTTTCCAGTCATGGTCGTGGCGTCCTCTGGCCTTGATGCCGGGAGATCGGAGAGGGAGGGCGCAGAAACCCCGATGGTGGCGGGAACCCAGGCATGTCTCGGACGCTGGCGTGGGCTGACCACGATTAACGTCAAAGCAGGAGGAGCAGGGGGCCTCGTGAAACTACAGAGTGGGGCCCCTCCTTTCGGAAGGATGTGAAGACTCCTCGGGGGCCACCCCCACCAGTCTGGCCATCGGGCCCGTCCCCCCAGCCCGTGGTGCCTGCCGTCGTGGTCGTGTTGCCTGGGTGTCACTCGATTGCCCAGGGTGGACGTCCGCTCCCAAACAGGGCCAGTTAGATTCTGTCTCCGGGATTCACGACTGGGAGGTGCCTGGGCCCAGCCTGACCCGTCCGTGGTAGTAGGGGGGTGTGGCCGTGCTGGTGTGATGGTCACGTCCACAGGAGGTGGAGGAGGCCTGGCCGCAGAGGGAGGGCGGAAGGGCCCCCAAATCGGGGCTGTGAGAAATGCACACGAGGCATCGTCGCCTTCCAGGACCGACTCTGGTTCTTTGAGGGTCGTGGCTGTCCTTGGGTTCCACGCCAAGCTGCCACCCTTCCAGAAGCCCCTTCTCTGCCTCCGCTGACTTGTGCGCGTTTCCGTTACAACCTCACTCCGTCAGGACCTTGCCCCAGGTCTCCCCACCGGCGGGGCCTGCACGGCCCCCAAAGAGTTGCCTGCCAACAGCAGCTTGCCCTCCGTTAGCACGCCAAGCAAACCCATCCCCCTGAGGTCGCGGAGGGCCACACGATTGTCACCACCGTCGCTCATGACCCTCTGGTTCCTCTTTCAAAGCCATGCCCATCGCAAAATGGCACCCCTTCCACGTCTCCTCGTCTCAAGTCGTCAGTGGCCTTTCGTGCCAGTTGAGGCGCAGTGAGGCTCGATTCTGCAGCTGCTCAACGGGTGTGGCAGGAACAGACCAGAAGCTGGAAGTCCCCTGGGCTCTTGATGTCCAGCCCAAGAGCTTCTGATGAAAACAGCTGGTGCAGAAGATGTTGGTGTGAGTCCAGAACCCACCAGCCCTGTGGCAACCACGTCGAGATAGGAAGGAAAGACCGGGTCTTTGCTCCGAATGGTGGGACCTTCGGGACCATCTGGTGCGACCCACTGTTCCACACTTGTGTGTCTGGCCCTCTGGGCAGCCCACCTGGGCTCTGAGAGCAAGTGGGCCGAGGGAGGGACCTTCTGGATTTCGGGACAGGCTTGCATACATGCTCCCTCTCCCGGCTGTGCTCCATTATAACCAGAAAGACGTTCCTCTGTCTCAAATGCTCCATGACCTGACTCCTGCCGGGCTAGCAAAAAGGATCCTTGGCTGGGAGTTCCAAGGAGAGAAGTGGCCAGTCGCTTCCCACGAGGGCTCGGGTACATCTTGGCCCTTTCCCATTCAGGGCCTCTCAGGAACCCACATTCCCCATGACACATCATCTGATTCAAATTCGCATATTACTTTGTGGAAATTAGATTCTAAGATTGCACAATGATGGAAAACTGTTCACCAAAATCACAATTCTCTGTCTCTTGTTTTACTTGGTTGGCTCTAATAGCAACGATATTAACTACTTCCTGCTACGGGCCAGACCCGGTTCTAATTATTTTCCCTTAATTAATTTATACCTTGAAACGATTTAACGTTTTAAAGGCAGCCCACAGGGAGAAGGATGCCATCGTCATCACCCCCATTTTACAGACGGGGACCTGAGCACAGGCCGGCAGCTTGAAAGTGGAGGCCCAGCCTGACCGGTTCCAGACGGTGGCACCAACCAGCGAGTTACGGACGCAGTCTGTCCCCTGGGAGGCAGCTGTCGCCCAGAGAGTTCCAGTGGGTTCAGCAAAGACACACAGCTGCGCCTGGTGGGGTCAGGATTGACACTCATCCATGGAGGTGGAAATATGGTGCCCATGCCACTGGACCACTTAGCTTAGCCCCCTAAGAAGAATGGATTCTCTTCTGTTGAGGGTCTGCTCGGGGCCAGGCCGTGTGTTGTCACGTATCTCGTCCGCAAACGCTTTGATCTCCGGCTGTTGAGACGCGTGACCGACGTCCTGTCTCCTTGACCCTCGGCAAGCTCTGTGATTCGACTGAGAGTATGGCAGAAGTGACGGCTGAGGGGACGACAGCGTGAGTCCAAACCCCAGTTCCTCCCCTCGGGAGCAGTATGGCCTCTGTGCCTTTCCTGACGACAGCGACACCAGCCTCGGAGAGTTGTTGGGGGTCGCGGGAGGCCCGGTGCCTGAGAAGCATCTCTTCCGCTTGGGGTTTGTCCTTTGTCAAACGGGGCACATGTTCTGGACCTGTCTGCGCACCACTGAGTACCCCACGGTGTTTGGAACAGAACCTGGCACACAGTAGGTGCTTGCTTAGTCAGTATTAGGTGAACGCTGGGCTGGCATGATGCTGCAAAAGTGAGAAAAGTGAAGGAAACAAACGAAGGTAACAGGAGGCCTGTGCCGCTCTTTATTTGCTTTTGAGCTGCACCAAAACCCTGGGCAAGCGTTGCGGATTTCTGAATCTGTGCCTCACGTGCCCTGCCAGTCATCGAAGGGCCTTCCCTCGTCCCTGCCCCACTCGCTCTCCATCAGTGTACCCCCATATGCTCTGACCTTTCCGGGTACCCCCGACGCGGGAGATCCCAGAGGGGCCTGTCCGCCCTGCTGGTGCTTCAGAGCACAGGGGCTGGTGCAGAGTGCTGGACTCCTGGCGGTCTTCGTGCAGGGACGGGCGCCACGAGGACAGGGTCTTCCTGCCCTGGTCCGCACACAGTCGGTCCACCCCCTCCTCTAGTCCCTTAGCCCCTCTAGCCTTGGTTTCTTCACCTGCTGGCCAGGGCCTTAGATTTTTGTGTTTCAAAGGCAGTTTCTCCTGGCTCTAAATTGACAAGGTAGTACCTGCACCGGTTAAGGACGCTAAATGCCTGCGGGCATAATGTAGCTAGACCAAGCCTACTGCTTGCTGGCCGGCAGCGGGACTCCGGGCACTCTCTTCTCTCCAGGCCTCAGCTGTCTGATCTGTGAAACGGGACCACTTCCACCACACCACTGGATTCCTGTGAACATGTTCTGGGATCGTGAAGGTCAAGTGCCCAGTCTGGACCATCGCTTAACTGCCCCCATCCGGGACCATCTCTTGAGGCTTCCTTCCTTTCTTTATCTGCACACTGGGAATGTGCTTGTGTACGTGTGTGTGTCTGTGCGTGTGATGAGTGGAGTTTTCTACCACCGTGTGGAGGATGGGAGTAAATTCAGCAAATGTGTATTCTGTGCCACAGTTTACGGAGCCCACACCCTTCCCGGTTTTATTTGCTGCAAACCCGGGAGGTCACTTCCCTGTTCCCATTTTCCACTTGAACCACAGGGAGATGGGATTTGGTAAGTTTGCAAACTCCTGGTGGAAAGTGCTTGGCGCCTCGCCGGGCGCATAGTAAGCGCTCAGTGGAAACGGTACTTTCATGGTCGCAGTGAAGAAACTGCGCGCGTCCGCGTCCTGTCCTCCTCCGGCCAAGATCTCTGGTCGCCTGCTCCGGCCCCCCCCACCACCCAGCCCGCCGGGATCGGCGCCTGCGGCTCTCTCCGGGAGGGACGGGCGGGGCCGGGGCGGGGCCGGGGCGGGGCCGGGGCGGGGCCTCGGCTCCACGGCCCTATCAGCGCCGCTGGCCGCCGGGGGGGGCGTGGCGCGAGGAGCCTACAAGAGGCGGCGCGCGGGGTCTCCGCGTCCACTACATCCCTCCGCTGCCCCCGGTGCGCGGCCTCTGCGACCAGCCCACCGCGCCCACCGTGCCCACCGTGTCCGCGCTGCTGCCGCTGCACGACACGGGAGACGCCGGTGATTGGGGAGCCCTGCGGAGGTAAGTGTGACTTCGCTTCCTCTCCTCTCCAAGCTGCGATCCGCTCCCGCCATCTCCGAGGAGGTGAAGGGGGCCCAGGGCAGACGCCGTCTCTTGGGGCTCACTCTGCGCAGGCACTGTGCTGCCTGCGGCTCGGAACCGGGCTCGGCCGGCCGAGTGGCCTTTCGCAGGTGGAGACACTGAGGCTCAGCGAGGACAAGACGTTTGCCCCTGTCCTCGCAGCCAGGAGGCGAGGGAGTCGGGACTCAAAGCCGGTCTGAAGGTCTGACCGCATATTCGTGCTCCGGGACCCCCCCGGGTATTTAGTCTTGCCTCCCTTACGCAGTTCGCCAGCATCTGTTGCGTTCCTGTGTGCAGTGTGCGCGTCAGTAAACGCAAAGCTGATGGCGTGGATGCTGCAGGGGTTTGAATGTGTCGACCCACACGTGGATGGCCGCGGTCATCCACCCGCCTGTGCGTTCTGCCCCGGTTTACAGGGCCACGCCCCTTTGCGGTTTTATTTGCAACAAACCTGCCAGGTAGCCTTTCTCTTCCCGTATTTCAGATGAGGACACCGAGGGTCAGAGGGGAAGTGGGTTTGTCCAGCTCGAGCCAGGGCTGGCTGGAGCCCAGCTCTCCCTGCCTCCAAAGCTCCAGATGGAGGTGTCCAGGCGCGGGGCGCGTCAGAGTGCCTGCGGGTTTGGGAACACATGCGGGTGTCTCTTGGCCAGAGTGGGCATCTGCATACACTCCTGCTGGGGGAAGAGGCTCCTGACGTGGGCGCTGAGGGCTCGGCTCTGCGGTCCTGGGGAGACCCCCAGAGGGACAGTCAGAGCCTCCCTTGCCCAGGGCTCGGCTGGTGGACAAGCCAGAAAAGGCTTAGCTGGTGCCCACCCACTGAAGTCTAACTTGAGCTGGACGTCTTTTGGGCAAAAGGTGAGTTACTGCTCCGGACGAGAGAAGCGCCTGGGAGCCTGTGCAAATGCCCAGCTTGTCCTGCAAAGTGGGTTTGTGGACTTCCACCTTGAGCACTTGGGTGCCGTGTTCTGGCAGAATGACGTGACCCTGCCTTACCCCAGTGGGGTCTTCTAGGGTCACAATTGGCCAGGTTGAGAGCCGAGGGTCCAGCAGCACGAGGTGAGGGACACGCCTTCTCCAGATAGACCGAGAGGCCTCCGAAGACTCTTGGTATTTTGTGCACCTGATTTTCCGTTTCTGCCTCTGATCTGGCTGCTTCCACATGGGTGTGGCAGGTGTCAGGCCATGCCACCTCCCTGCATTTTCACCCCTGGCACACACCTGGGCAGGAGGCCTCTTGGTCCCCATTTCACAGATAAGTAAACCAAGGCTCGGAGAGGTAAAGGTTGTGCATCAGGACCCTTGGCTGGCTGGCTGGCTGGCTGGTTGGTTGCAGACGCTGTGCTCTTAACTGCTGGGTCCTGCCTCCTTGAAGACAGTTCTCTGCCCAGCCTCTAACTCTCCCTCTGGACCTGACCCAAGATGTCGTATTGTCCGAGAGGGTTCCAGGTGAAAACTGTCGGCAGAGTTAAGCCCAAGCCCCAAGTTCCCAGTGACACGCGCCCTGGGAGGAGAAAGAAGTCGATTTTGATTTTTTATTTTTTTTAACGGAGTCTCTCAAGATGTAGAAGTGGAACAGCAATGATGACACTTGTAAGAATACCAGCAGCTGGTACCGAAACTTAGAATGAGCCAGATGTGCCCGGGGTTTTACATGGATGATCTCACTGCCTTCTTTATGAGGTGGGCACTGTCTTCCTTTTTACAAGAAGGAGACTGAGTCTCGGATGATTAAGGCATGTATACGACATGACGCAGCCAGGGCAGGGGACAGCTGGCCCCCCTCCTCCCCTCCCCCCCCCGCCCCGGCTGGGCCCCCCTCCAGATCCTGGAGGAAGGTGTTCATCCAGTGGCTAGCCTGCTTGCTGCGGCTGGTCAGGGCCTCTCATGCCGTGTGGGGTCGGGATCCCTGCCCGGGTTAAGGGTGGGCCTGGAGAGGGGCCGTCCTGACCCAGGGCTCGGGCTCCACTCTGCTGACGGGTACCGGTGTCGACGTGCGGAGAGCCCTGCTCTGGGACCCAGATCCGTGCTGGCTCCCAGAGCCCCCTCTCTGGACTTGGTAGCAGAGGGCCTGGAGCCTTGGCTCAAGTCCCACACTCCGCCCCTCCCTCAAAGACCCCTCGTTGGGTCTCTGGCCTTTTGTAGGCTGCGTTTGAAAACCGTCTCCCGGAGGCAGGACCCTCAAATGCTGACCTCTTCGGCCTGTGGGAGCTGGAACATTTCTTTTCTCTGTCACCAGTGTAATTTGCTACGTATGGGAGGTGCCTCTGCGTCTGCTTGCTCCAGACCTAGGAAGCTTTTTATTTTTTATTTTTTGTAAACTCACTGGTTTTTGATCAGTCCCAGATGTGCAAGCCCAGCATCACTCAACGGGGCTGATGGCTTGTCAAACAAGGAAAATACAACACAGGCACCATTTCATTTTACCTTCCGTTAATGGCGTTGAGTAGATGGTCAGACCTTCACGGGACGGGGATTCCAAGCCTCTCATAAAGTCCTGAATGAAGCACGCTCTGTTCTGGAACAGGCAGGGTAGGACAGATCTGGGTGGTGGTTGGTAGGACTAGCCGTAACCTTTTTGTTTTTCTTTCTTTTTTTGAGAGGCAGAGAGACAGAGCACAAGCAGGGGAGGGGCAGAGAGAGAGAGGGAGACACAGAATCCAAAGCAGGCTCGCGGCTCTGAGCTGTCAGCAAAAAGCCCGACGCGGGGCTCGAACCCATGAGCTATGAGATCATGACCTGAGCTGAAGTCGGACGCTTAACCGACCGAGCCACCTAAGCACCCCTAAAATTTTTTAAAAACGTTTATTTATTTTTGAGAGAGAGAGAGAGAGACAGAGCGTGAGTGGGGGAGGGGCAGAGAGAGAGAGGGAGACACAGAATCGGAAGCAGGTTCCAGGCTCCGAGCCGTCAGCACAGAGCCCGACGCGGGGCTTGAACTCGGGAATGGCGAGATCATGACCTGGGCTGAAGTCGGGTGCTTAACCGACTGAGCCACCCAGGCGCCCCCCCCCCCCATTTTAACCGTTTTAAAGTATACAGTCTAGCACGTTCAGCACATTCACGACCTTCTGCAGCCCCCACCTCTGTCCGCTCCCAGAACGTTGTCATCAGCCCTGAAGGCGACCCCATAGCCACCATTAGCAGCTTCTCTCCATTTTCTGCTCCCGTGCCCCTGGCAGCCACCAATGTACTTTGTGTCTACGGATCTGCTTATTCTGCACATCTCCTGTAAACGGAACGATTTAACGTGTGGCGTTTCGTGACTGGCTTCACGCACTTGGCGTGATGCTTTCAAAACTCGTCCATCTTACGGTGTGTGTCAGGCTCCATTCCTCTTAGTGGCTGAGTAATATTCCCCTGCGTGGATGGACCACGTTTCATTTACCCGTTCTCCCTTCTTGGCTTCCTTCTTGAAGACGCGTCGACATAGGTCGTCTCGTTCCAGAATAGATCAGCGCCCTCCACGGTGGACACGGGGGAATCTGGCGTCTGGGTGTTGGGGGGGGACGTGTTGACATTCCACCCGGGGTCACAGCAGCAACTGGCAGAGAACCCTGTCTGAGACTTTGTGCCCCAGCCTGTGCAACTGTGGGTGTTTGTGGGCAGGCACCCCTTGTCAAGGCTGCAAGGACAGACGGTTTCTTGTGGTTCAGCCCCAAGGAGATTTCTCTTCTCGGATTGTCTCGGGTGCTGTGTCAGCTTAGACAAAACCACGGGATCCGGGGGAAAAAGAAATTCCTAATGCGCATCATGCAACCTCTGGACCATCACTTAAAAAATATTATAAATGATGAAATCCCACATTTTCAATCCAGATTTCTGGACCGCGTCCCGTTGTGAGTGCAGAGAGGCAGTATCCCAGAAGGAAAAAAGAACAGAGCTTTCCAGTTCCTTTTTTTTTTTTTTTTAAATGTTTATTTATTTTTGAGAGAGACAGAGACAGAATGCGAGTGGGTTAGGGGCAGAGAGAGAGGGAGACACAGAATCGGAAGCAGGCTCCAGGCTCTGAGCTGTCAGCACAGAGCCCGATGCCGGGCTGGAACTCACGAGCTGTGAGATCGTGACCTGAGCCCAAGTCGGACACTCTACCGACTGAGCCCCCCAGGCGCCCCTAGACCTTTCCATTCTGTTTGTAGTCAGGTGGTCCTAGAAGCATTGAGCCTGCTCTGAAGTTCTCCTGGACTGGAAAGAGCCTTCTCTGATCTCTCTGGGATTGGGACCTTGCTGGCATCTGCTGGGACTGACTTGATCAGAGCCTGAGAGATCCTTCTGGAACAGACACAGGGAAAAGTGATAGCACCCGCGGCAGAGGGACCGTGTGTCTGTGCAAAGGCCTGGGGATGGGGAAGGGCCAGGCACCTAGGGAAAATGGTGAGAGGTCTGGTGTGGCTTGAGAATCTAAGCATCAGGCCGGGTGGCCCGGTGTCTCCCTGCAGGCGGCCTGAGCTGTACTGAGTTTGGACTTCCTGCCACAGGCTGCAGAGCGTGCAGTTTGGAGCAGATCACTGTGAAATGGACAGTGTTCCCCAAAGTGGGGGGTGCCGTCCCTTCTGGTCCTCGAGGTGACTCAGCCTGTGCACATACCCAGCAGCCAAGGCCGCCCATCCAGGAGCTGTCCTTTGCAGTCAGGGCGAATGTGGGTGATGCTGTCTGCCCCTAACGTCTGCCCAGCACCCTGCTCCCCTTTACGGCAAAGACAGAGCACCCCGGGCATCAACGCTTGGGGCTGGCGTTCATGCCCAGCTGGGAGGACCTTATTTTGTTCTGATTTCCACACGTTACGTTTTACTCCTCCCCTCCAGTCAAGACAGAATTGATCGTGTTCTTTGTAGATGGTGGCGATCGAAAATTCCCTTTTACTGGTACATTTCTGCGAACCCTCCATGCGGGCCATCTCGAGGAAAAATACAAAATACGGCCCAGCGCGGGTAGCCGGTGGGAAGGTGGGCAGAGCGGGGGAACGGGGTTTGCCGAGGATTGGAGTTTGGGGAATGCTGAATTAGTTTAGGGTGGGGCACGGGATTTGAGACCGTTACAGTCTGGGGCAGCGGCTGTCAAAGTGGGGTCCCCCTCCAAGGCGGGGGAGCAGCCGTCCCTGGGAACTTGTTAGAAATGCAGATTCTCAGGCCCCACCCCGGGCTTCCTGCGTCAGCGGCTGGGGGGCGTGGGGCCAGCAATCTGTGTCTTAACGGTGCTCTCTGGTGCAGGCCTGAACGCGGGACCTCCCACCCTAGAAAGCGGGTGAAGCCTGGCTCTGGGGCGCCAGCACAGAGGCCGGGTGGGGATGGCCGGCTAGTGGGGGTGGGTGGGGTGGAGCTGCGTGGAAGGTTCTGTTTCGGGGCCCGGTGCGACCGGAGGGAGCTCACAGGGCCAGACGGGAGGAAGAGCCCTTGGGGGCCAGTGCGGCCACCTCCCTGCAGGGTCCAGAGGCCCCCTTGGCAAGTTCTCGGCAGACTCCTAGCTTTTCTTCCGGAAGAAGGCTCGGCTTGGTGGCACTCATTGCTCTGGGGCCGGAGCTTCTGGCACCTTCCTTCAGGGCACATGTGGGGCCCTGTGTGCCCCGGAGCTTTCGAAGCACGGCTGGGTGTGAGCCCCACACGCCCCCTCTGAAACAATGAGCCGTTCCCTGGACGGCACCGAAAACGTGTCTGCATGTGTGTGTATCAGCCGCTGCCCTTCCCGCCCCCAGACCGGCTCCGACACAGCCCGTCTGTTCTCCTGGGGGGAAGCGCCTGGCCGCTGAAAACCCTGTTTATTCCCGGGAACCTTCAAGGCTCGGGCGTCACTGGCACCGAAGGTATTTTCAGCTTTGGCGTCGCTGGACAAAGTGCCCTCTCAGACTTGGGATGAACTGCGCCCTGTCTGCGAGAGTCTGTGTCTGGTCCAAGTGGGAGGCCCCGGCCGGCCACCGGGTTTCATCCGGGCTCCACTCTGAAGGGCTGTCAGAGGCCAGGCCCTGGAGCGGCCCCTGCCCTGCAACCTCCCCCCCACCCCCCCACCCCGCCCTGCCCCGGGGGCAGCTGCCTCTCAGGCTTCCCTTGATCCATTCTTCAAACAGAAGCCAGAGCGATTTCAAACTTAAAAAAAAAAAAGTTTCCTTAAAGTTTCACATAGCAGAGAGGAATGCACACCCCTTCGTGGGCTGTGCTGGGTGGGGGAGACTTTTCCCAGAGTGCTTGGGCTCGCCGCCCGCCCCAGGGCACAGCCTGACCAGCCCCAGGCCCCTCCCACGGCCCCGCCCCCAGGGGCCACCGTTTCCGGACTTCTGATGCCTTAGGTTGGTCTTGCCTGGTTTTGAACTTGACGTAAACAGCACCGCTCCGCGACCCCCGTTTCCCCCCAGCTCCGCGGGCTTTGTGCCTGTCCTCGGTCATGCCGAGACGGTGACCGTCGCTGAGGCTTTGTCCCTGTGGTCCCTGCTGTGTGGCGTTCCCTTGTCTTGAGAGTTCAGCGGGACCTTGTCGTCCACCGCAGCCAGAGTGGCCCCGTCCCCTCCTGTGCCGAACGTTACCATCCCCATTCTCCAAGCTGTGTCCTCACGCCTTTCTTATTTGTCTGTTGTGGTGTCTTCTCCGGTTCTCGAGGGCAGACTGCCTTGTGTGCCTCGACTATCCCAAGGACTCTGTGGCCACCTGAGGGCCTGCCCTGGGCCTTTCATCCGCAGGGCAGTGTGGAGATTCCACAGCCTGCTGCTGTAAGATTCTCGTGCCCGGTGTCTTTGAGCTTGGTCCAGAGCCGGGGGCTGTGACTCGCCCTCACAGATGTCACCCGACAGCAGTGAATCGTGTATGTCGGGCAGGAGGCTGGGCAGGTGCCCCGTAGCCTGCAGCAGAAATGATCTGAGATGCCTGAATTCACCCGGGAGGAGAAAGGAAAGACACGGTCGGTAGATACCCCTGGAGCCACTATTTTTCTCCTCTTCTTACCCTCTATCCTCTCTCCCTGGGAGAAATTCAGGGCCTCATTGTCCCCCCGAGGAATCGAGACTCAGAGGTTGAGGGACCTTTTGGGCAGCACGGGGCTCTGCAGGGTGGAGTCACCATTCGAACCTGGGTCTCACCCCACGTCCACGCTTTTCCACACTGCCCTCGGGCGGTCCTTGCCTGCTTGTCCTTGGGGGCCGGAGGTTCCCTGCCGTTTATCTGAGGCTTTGCTAAATATTCGCGTGTGTACAAGAAGGCAGACGAGGGGCCCCAGGAGTCAAGGACAGGGGATTTTGAGAATATAGCATTTTATTGTCTACTCGCTTTAAAATGGCTCTTGGTTGACATTGAACACAACTGATTTTTAGTTCCTTTTTGCAAAATGAGTTCTCTCTTTGCCCAGGATTTTGTGTGTTCTCGGCATAGTGTTAAAAAGATGGAATGGGGTTTCTTGTAGGATCCTGTTGGCCCCTGGGTTGTGGACAGCCCAGGGCTGGGGGCAGGGCGGCTGCAGGGGACGGCACGGGCCTGCTCCCGCTGTGTCCAGCCCTGATCCTGTGGAGAAGAGTTTAAGAAAAACTGACTGGATCCTGCAGAGGACGAGCCCCCCCCCCCCCCCCCGCTTTCCCCCCTCCACGGCCCGGGGTGTCTGGTACTCACCCAGACGCTCTTCCCTGGAGGTTCTGGCCAGTTCTGGGATTTGCCCCAGACACGCCGGGGCATCCCTCCTCCCCACTCCCAGCCCCCGCTCCATTCCTAGAATTTTGGGTGGTTTGTGGGTATGACTGGGATCTGCCCTTGGCCTTAGTCACATTTTGAGTTCTTTGTGCTTCTGAGAAAGAGCAGAGCCTGGGGCCCCCCGGGCCTGTCGGGTTAGCTGCTGTCCCGTTGGGCCGGTATGTCACTGAGTGAGTCCGGCTGGCACGGGCCGGAGGCTAGAGGTGCCCTGCCGGGCGGGAGAGCCGCCCCCACGGCCAGGGTGGGCCAGAGACCAGGGCGCGACGGACGTTCTGTGTTGACTGCGAAGCAAGTTGCTCGTGTTGGAGCCTCCGGCCCCTCGCACATCAGACGGGGCCGACGACCGCGGTGATCCCATCGGCCTGGGGAGTACGGGGAGTGGGGGACCCGCCACCCTGCGCCGCCCCGTGCGCGCCCCCCAGCTGTTGGCTGCGGTACTTGGGATAACTGTTGGTGGGACAGTTAAGACCCGCTGGGGTGTGAGGGGGAACGAGGCTCAGCGCCAGCCGGCATCATGCTGGAACCGGCTCGTGACGTTTTGTTAAGTTTCCAGAAAGGTCGTGAGCCAGTTAAACACAGCCATCGTCAAACATCAAATTACGTAAACTTACAGTTAAATGAGTCCTATTGAAAACGAGGCTAATCTTTACTGCACATCCCTGTTCCCTCTGCCCGTGAGGTTCTTAGTATCTGTCCCGTTTCTTTGATGGAAAGACCACGTGATGCTGTGCTAGCTTGAGACTTTCCAGAAATCCCATGTTCAGTGACCTCACACGGGCTGCTTGAAATTGGCCACAGTGGGAATGTTTATACCAAGGGAACTGGCAAACACTACTTATCAGGGTGAATTCTAAGAAAATGTTTTTTGATGTTTATTTTTGAGGGGGGGGGTAGGGACAGAGCATGAATGGGGGAGGGGCAGAGAGGGAGGGAGACAGAGAATTCGAAGCGGGATCCAGGCTCCGAGCCGTCAGCACAGAGCCCGACGCGGGGCTTGAACCCACAGACCGCGAGATCGTGACCTGAGCCGAAGTCGGACGCTCAACCAACGGAGCCCCCAGGCGCCCCTGAATTTTTTTTTTTTTTTTTTTTGAATGTTGGTTGTTAGACATTTATCCACACACGCTGGTTCCAGCCCTCAAGAAGCACACGGTCCAGCTGGAGAGGCAAATGGTACGAGCAGGCACAACACGACCACACGGGGTGATGAGGTCTAGGGCTCCCGCCGCTTCTTAACTCAGCGAAGGCTGGGCCCTGGAAGGGGGTGGAGCTTCGTGGCAGTCCGGGCAACGTGACTGGGTCGTTGTCAATGGGAATGACCGTGTACCTATGTACAGGCAGTTCCCGGCCAGATAGTCAACATTAATGCCCCAGACTGGGCTCATTTTAATTTTTAAAAGTTTGAAGTAGGCTCCACACCCAGCCGGGGGCCCGAACTCATGACCCCAGGATCAAGGGTCGCGGGCTCTACCGACTGAGCCAGCCAGGCTCCAGACCTGGCTCGTGATGGCTTGGAACCTGCTTACCTAGAAAGCCGGGAGAAAGTGGCCACGGCTCAAGGCACGTACTGAGTAAAGCGTGTTTCAAACTCGGGGGAGAGTTTTTGACCCCCACAAGCATCACACACGTAATGCAGTTTTCCAAAATCAGGTTTCGCGCGTCAAGGCAGAGGCGGGGCTTTGAAATAGTGCAGTGAAGTCACGAAGAGAGAACAGTCTTACTCCATTCCCCATTATTAATCCCATCCTTCTAGAAACTTCCCCAAGCGATGCTCTGTGGCACATTGAGCATCATCGTCGTCATGATGATAGGGAACGCGTACGAGGCGCTCAGGTTCGTTGTCTCGTTCGTTGCTCAGCACACGGCTCGTCCCATGGCCCCAACCAGGCCAGGGGGGTGAAGCCCTGCTCATCAGCGAGCACTCAGGTGAGAGGCCGCCGCCTTCTGGAAGCCTCCTGGCGAGTCAGCACGTCCGCAGACCTGTCCGGCTTGCTCACCGCTGACTCGCCAATGTCAGACAAGCCCCGTCGTTCCCCTCTGCCCCGTGGACGTGGCCTCTGGGGCCCCGAGAAGCTACATGCCCGGGCTGCGGGGGACGACCGAGAAGCCAGCGCCACGCGGAGTCCTTATACGGCTCTTCTGATCTCGTTGGGAGGAGGAGACCCACACATTCACTCCACAAATATTTATGGAGCACCGACCTGTCTGATGTCGGCGGCTCAGCGGCGAATGAGCCCGACGGGTCCCGGGGTGTGTGATTCAGCAGTGACCCCTCAGCTGAGTCTTTACCGAAAGGGCAGACGTGAATGTGCCTGGCCTGGGCCAGGCGGGGCGGGGGGGGGGGGGGGCGGGTCGGGGCCTTGGGATGAGTTGTGGGAACAGCATGTGCAGGAGGGAAGAGCTTGGCGCCTCTCGCGGCTGACTGCTGACAAGCCCAGCGCGGAGATTCATCTTCCTGGCAGGCTTTCCCAAACACGGCGGAGGCAGCGCCCGAGGGTGACGCACGGAATCCGGAGCAAACCCTCTTTCTCTCACTGGCTCCCGAGAGGCGGGTTTGGGGGGGGGCGGCCTTGCCCGGGAGGTGACCGTGAGGGCACCCCGTTGCTGGGTCGGGAACACAAGGGTCTGCTGATCCCCGACAGGTGCACAGAGCCCTGGCGGGGTGGCGTGTGGGTTTCAGGGCCCCTACCGCGGCCGCAGCCGTGTGTTGGGCCTGGGCCAGGCGGGGCGGGGCGCTTCTGACTTCAGCTGCGGTCACGATCTCGCGGTTCGCGAGTTCGAGCCCCAAGTGGGGCTCTGGGCTGACGGCTCTGAGCCTGGAGCCCGCTTCGGATTCTGTGTCTCCCCCTCTCTCTCTGCTCCTCCCCCACTCGCCCTCTGTCTCTCTCAAAAATAAATAAAAACATTAAGGGAAAAAAAAGGAAGTTCCCCCAAGCTTTCAGAAAGCTGGTTGTCACGGCTTGGCTCCCTCCCTAACTGGCTGCCTCACAGACACCCGGCAGGGTCTCCCGGACTCGGTTTTGCTTGCTGTTAAAGGGGGGTGGGAAACCGCCACCTCCCTGACGGACTCCAGATGCATTTAAGAGCTCCGGGCAGTGTTGTGGGAATTTGATCCCTGCGACTTCCCTCTGCCAGGCTGGGGTCTTGCCGTCCGTCTCCCTCCCCGCCTCCCCGCTGGCCTGACATCCGGTATGTTCTCATGAGACCTCGGTGCCACTCTTACTCGTACCCTCACGGGCTTGGTTCTGCGACTGCGGCAAGGGAGAGCCGTAGCTTCCGGAGGGTGCTTCTGCTGGGCTGGGCAGCCGTCCCCAACGCGTGGCTCAAGCCGTGGGAACAGGCCAGGGATGACAGAATGGAACAGAACTTTTCTAGAAACAAGGTTTGCCCTTAGCAACCCCAGGAGAATCAGGGGTCCGGATCAGAGAGCATCTGTCCGTGCCAGGGGGTCGGAGGTCAGCTTGGCACGGGGCCGTCAAGGGCACATTGGCAGATGGGGCTTGGCTGGCCACCAGAGCTGGTGCTGGAGGTGCATTTTGGTGAAGGGTCACTGTGATGTAAAGGTTTTAGTCCCCTGGGGAGTGACACATGGGCGCCTTCTCATGGCCAGGAACCACCGTCAGACCCAGAGGCCAGTGGAAAGAGGGTTGTGAGTTGAGGCTGGGCTGTCGTGGGGCCTGTCCCTGGCAGGGTGGGGCCGGAAACTCCTCCAGGAAGCCCACCCTCGGGGAGGCAGGGCAGGGCAAGGGAAAGGCTGTGTCCCAAGCCCACGGTGTCTGCTCCTCTGTTGTATGACTTTGGGTACTTCCTGAAACCGCAGAGGCCTCAGTCTCCTCCCCTGTGAAATGGGTGCAGTAGAGCCCAACCCCCTGGCTCGTCGGGTGGGTAAGACAAGTCGTCGAGAGGTAGGTCTCATCAGCGTCAGCCTCCTGGGTCGGTCGGGGAGCGCGCCTGTCACCGGGAAGCCGCAAGCAGCCTTGGACAGCGCATGTGTCTCGTTTGAAAAACCGGTTTAATTTTTTGATTGTGGGTGGGAGAGGGAGCGTCGCGGCCCTCCCGTTGTGATTTGAGCTGTTGGGGCCGCGGAGGCCGGATGCCGCGCACGGGCCCCGGGAAGTGGGGCTCGGCCTCCTGATTTACCGTGCCCCCCTTGCCTCCTTCCGTGCAGCGGCCGGCGGGAAATCAGGAACGGAATCCCCTTCATCCATTTATTGCCTGGTGCACACGTGCGAGGTTGCCACAGCGGCCGTGACCAGGCCTCACCGGCCAGCGGCTCCAACAACAGTTCTCGCGTTCTGGAGGCTCGGGGTCCGAGGCCCCGGTGTGGGCCTGGTGGGTTTCTCCCGAGGCCTCTCTCCGTGGCTGTCTGCTTCCTCATTCCTTCTCTTACGATGACAGCAGTCAGATTGGGTCAGGGTCCGCCTAGTGACCTCGTCTTAACTTCACGACCTCTTTAAAGCCCTGCCTCCAAGCACAGCCACACTCTGAGGTGCTGGGGGCCTCAGCCTGTGGGTCTGGGGACAGCGCCACAGCCCTGCTGTCCCTGTGGTTCCCCTGCAGCACAGGCTTTGCTGGAGCATCAGGACCCGGGCCTTGCCCATCCCCAGTGGGGACCCCCAGGCCCCCCAGGCCCCCCGAGCTCCGGCAAGGCCCAAACACCTTCAGAACCAACAGTGCCCTGGGCCTGCTGCCCACGAGGTGCTGTGAGTGGCCCAACCTGGGGCAGGTCTGCGTCTCCCAGGCATGGATTCTCATGGGGGCCAGGCAGAGAAGGACCAGCCTATGAGCTCTGGGCACAGGAGGCCCCCTTCTTTTTTTTTTTCTTTTTCTTTAACGTGTATTTATTTTTGAGAGATAGAGTGTCAGCAGGGGAGGGGCAGAGAGAGAGGGAGACACCGAATGCGAAGCGGGCTCCGGGCTGCGAGCTGTCAGCGCAGAGCCTGATGCAGGGGTTGAGGTCATGAACCGTGAGATCCTGACCTGAGCCAAAGTCGGACGCTCCACCGACTGAGCCACCCAGGCGCCCCGCTACAACTTACTTATCTAACCCAACATCGTATTTGGGATTTGTTTATGCTGACGCTCACACGGCCCTGGGTCGTTCCTTTTGCCCTGCTGTGTGATCCTGGGGCCCAGTGCCCCACGGTGTGTTTACCTGTCCCGTGTGGGAGTCATTTGAGTGGGGCCCCCAGGTGATTTGACCCTACCCGGGGCTTCGGGCGAGTCACGGTTGATTCATACGAGCAATTCACGCCTCATGCCTGCGGGGGCGCCCTGGCCCTCGAGCTGCCGGGGCGCACAGACCCGGTGCGGTCGTGATGCCCGGTGGGCGCTCTGTGACGTCAGTCTCTGCTCTCACTCCGTCTTCGATGGCAGTTCAGGGTCAGCATCTTGGCATGTCTGTCAGCCGGCCTTCTGCAGCTGGGAAATGTTCATATATGGTGACGCCACTAACCCGGGAGAGAGGTCGGGACCCCGGGGGTCTACGTTACTGGACTGACGTGCCATCCGGTCTCCGGGGCTCTGCCCCAGAGGGAACTCCCTGGGAGGGAAAGATCCAGAGAGAGCCGGGCCTCCCTGCCGGATGGCGGCTATTTCTGTCTGCAGCAAGGCTCGGTCAGGACCCTGGAGAGTTTCCAGGGTCAGAGTGGGAACTGCCCCGTTCCCATGGCTCCTGGGTTCCAGGCTGTGCCTCCCGTCCCTCCCTGCCCCCTGCGTCGTGCCCCTGGCAGACCCAGCCAACCCGATGGGTGAGAACTGGTTACTGCTCATGTCGGGGGAGACCAGAGGAGGTTTGAGGCAAGGGCGGAGCCTCTCGGGGCCCGGGGCGGGTCGGCGTCCCTCATGCTGTCCGCCCCGCCGGGGGCGACTGTGGGTTTCCTCGCCTCTGTCCCCAGCCCGAGTGGGAGCTCCCTGAGGCGACGCACAGGGTCCTCTCCATCTTTGCGTCCCGGCGTCTGGCGCAGAGATAGATGCCCAGTAAAGGTCCCGGTCACTGACCGACTCTGCCCGGTGAGCAAACACACACCCTCCAGCCCTGCCTTGTCCTCTCGGACCGGACGACAAGCCAGGACGACGATCACGGTCTGTGGGGGGGCGGGGATCCTTGGCTACTGAGCCTCCGCGAGCCTCGGTTTTCACGTCTGCAGGGTGGGGCGAGCGATGGCCGTCCCGCTCTCTGCCCCGTTCGAGCCCGCGCTGTCGCCGGTCTCATACTGACTGATGTCCCTGTCGCCCTCCGCTTCCCTTCAGAGCTCTCGCGCCCCAGCACCGCCTCGGGAGCCCAGCCCGCCTCGTCGCCCCGGTGCCCGCGGCCTGCCTGGCGCCATGAGCTGCGTCCTGAACGGCGTCGTGCCCTTGGGGCTGCTGCTGCTGGTCTGCGGGGCCCAGGGCTTCCTCCTGCCCAACGTCACCCACTTGAAGGAGCTGCTCGGTAAATACCAGCAGGACGAGCCCCACTCCCGGGTCCGGAGGGCCATTCCCAGGTCGGACAAGGAGGAGATCCTCATGCTTCACAACAAGCTGCGGGGCCAGGTGCACCCCCCGGCCTCCAACATGGAGTACATGGTAAGCGCCGCGCTCCCGCGGGGGGGCCTGGGCTGCACCTGCTCTTGTCCCGAGGGCGGGGGCGGGGACAGGCTCGGGGTCTCCTGGCGAGAGAGCCCCCCCCCCACCCCCCGCCTCCGTTCTTCGCACCCAGACTGCGCTCGTGAGTTCCCCGTGAAGCAGCCCGGCCCGGGTCCCGCCCGTGGCTCCCCGCTGGCCCGTCCTCGAGGCCGTCTAAGGGCTGGGCTTTGGTGAGCCCAGTCCCAGCTCCACTGCCTCCTTGCGTGTGGCCGTGATGTGTCCCCAGCCAGTGGGAGCCTCGGCCTCCACTTCGAGAGTCCCTCCTCTCACGGCTCTGGGACGGCGTGATGACGTCACGTAAAGCGCGGGCCACAGGTGCTCACCCCGGGGCCCTGGTCACTGGTGTCACGCCGCAGCTTGGTCCCCGGCCCGTCTCGGGCCACCCTGCTCTGTCGGAGCAGCAGCGGGGGGCCGAGTCCGTGAGGGATGGGGTGTCTGTTGGTGAGGGGCTGGCAGACGGGGGACAGTGGACGGTCCCCGTGACCCTGGGGAAATCCGACACGGAGGAGTAGAAGGTTAGCCGGCTCTCCAAAGTCCGTGCCTCCAGCCCTGCCTGCCCGCCCGCCCGCCCGCCTCTCCATTCCTGCCCGCACCGCTTCCGGTCGCCCCAGCCCCATCAAGTAGCTGCTGCTGTCCTCCCATTTCACAGAGTAGGAAACTGAGGCCCCAGGTCAGAGCTGGTCGTGGCAGAACCGACTGCGGGACCCAGGCTCAAAGCCACCTCTCCGCACTCCGTTTAAACCCTGGCACCCGCACGGCCCCTGCCGGCATCCACGGCCTCTCCAGCATTTTCCATCCTCTGTGCCTGTCCCCTGACACCTCAACTAGCCCTGGGGCTTTTCACCTCCCATGTGGCCCCCGCTGGCCCGTCCTGAACCCTGCTTCCTTTTACCTTTCTGACTTTCACGAGGTTTGTCTCCTGCCCAGAAGCCTCCAGGCCCCTGTGTGCCCAGGGTGGAGCCCACGTGCTCAGGCCTGGCACTCGGGGCCTCTGATCAGGAGCTCCTCTGTCCTGAGAGGCCATTCGGGGTCCCCCGAAGATGCTGCAGGCCCTCTGTCCCCCAGGAGTCTGGTCCCCACCTCATGCCTTATCCCGTCGTAAGCAACCGTCGCTCAGTACCTGGCTCGTCTCCCTCCCCTGGACTTCACCGTCCCTTTTCATGGTGCCTTGTGCCGTGATGTAGGAGGCCCTCGTGGTCAGGGATCATCCCGCGTGCCTGCAGACCCCTCATCGTCACCGTCTGTGCCCTCCCGAGGTGGCCCATCCCTGGCTAGAGGGCACATGAAAGGCTAGCCGTGTGGGCAGAGCACCCCCGAGCACGGCTGTCCTCTGGGAGTTTGTTACGAAACCATTTCTGTCTTCCCTCAAGAAAACCACCCAGGCATTTACTCGGAAGGGGTTGTGCTAATCTTTGTTTTGTTTTGAGAGAGAGAGGGAGTGAGCCAAGGAGGGGCAGAGAGAAAGAGGGAGAGAGAGAATCCCAAGCAGACTCCACGCCGTCGGCACGGAGGCCGACACAGGGCTCGAACTCACAAACTGAGGTCACGAGCTGAGCCAAAGCCAACAGTCGGACACTTGAACGGCTGAGCCGCCCGGGCGCCCCGGGGTTTGTGCTAATCTTAGGAGGAAGAGTGGGCACCCTTTCAAAATGCCGATGTATGAGACAGCTGATGCAGACCTTTTTAGGGTTAAAGCCGTCGAGAATTAGAGCGGATTTCTTTGTGGCTTTGGGTGTGGACTCTTCCCCCATCCTTCCCAGGACCTGGTGGTTTGGCCTTGGTCCCTGTGGGGAAGGGACACTCTCTACCTCTCTGGATAGGTCCGTCTTCCTCCCGTGCCCCTCCCCACCCCAGGGCCCTGTGTGGTGCCCGCCAGGGAGCAGAGAATTTTCCTTGGCCTGAAGCTTGACTGAGCCCCAAACCCCCGGGATCCCGTCTGCTTCCTGCCTCCTTTTGGGAATAGGCTAGGTTTATGCTGGTCTTTTCGTCACTGCCCCGTGCTTGCCCAGGGGCCTTGTGGGAGATTCAGCACAAGTGAGCAGGGCTTAGCTACGCAGCAGGGAGGGTCCCAGTGCAGCCTGGAACGGGCCTGCGTGTTTTCGTGTTTGTTTACTCGCATGACTTCAGGATTGGAGCTGGGGTCTGGGTCCTTGGGTCTACACGGCCTTTCAGGGAAGCTGAGCCTTCACGGGTGTGGTCGGGGCCACCTTTGAGCAGGGCCACGAGGCAGGGAAGGAGGCACGAGTCCCAGTCTCTCCCCGGTGCTGCCCCTCTGTGCATCCTGCTTCCACACAAGCAAGTGGCAATAATTCGAGAAAACGTCTTGAAAATCTAGCTTCTGGCTCAGCCCTGCCTGCCGGGGCTTTGAGCTGCGGTCCCTTGAAACAGCCTCAGCATTGAAAGGTGGTTTTGTTTTTAAGTTTATTTATTTATTTTGAGAGAGAGAGAGAGAGAGAGAGAGAGAGAGAGCGGGTTGGGGGGAGGGGCAGAGATGGGATCGGGGGAGGAGAGAACCCCAAGCAGGCTCCATGCTGTCAGCACAGAGCCTGACGCGGGGCTCACGAACTGTGAGACCTTGACCTGAGCCGAGATCCAGAGTCCGATGCTTAACCGACTGAGCCAACCAGGTGCCCCGGAAGGTGGATTTTCAATCTCCAAAGAGTTCAGGCACCCTCTTTTGAGGTTTTATAAGTGGACAGGCTCCGGAGCCAGCCTTCCTGGCTTGGTAGCTGTGTGACTTCAGGCAGATTAGTTAGCCTCTCTGTGTGAACGTTTCCTGGCCTGCACCACGGGGACAGTAAAAGTCCCCTTTTCCTAGGGTGGTTGAGAAGAGTCAATGAGATGATGCACGAGTACTAAATATGTGTTAACGTATCGTTGCTGTTATCAATTTAGTAGCTATTATTACTTTAGTGGAGCAGGACTGGCACTTGGTGACAGTGTGCAGAGCAAGTGTGAGACCCCCCATCCCCAACCTTGGACGCCAGTTAAAGCTGGGCTGGTAAAGTTGTAACTTCCTGCTGTGTGACCTTAGGCAAGTTACCTAACCTCTCTTAGCATCAAGGTTGTTTTTTTTTTGTTTTGTTTTGTTTTTTGTTTTTTTGTCTGCAGCAATGGGAAAATCAAACCTACCCCAAGGGCTACTGGTGACAATCAAATAAGAAAATGGTGCTGATACTGTTCCCTGGCAAGTGCACTGCCCCGGGCGGGGGCAGGGTAGGTGCCTGAGAAAGTGAATTTCCTTAATGCTCCTGTAGTGTTTACTGAGAGCCACCTCGCACCTCACCTGGCGGCTGGATGCCTGCTCGTTCAGCCTCCCCCCAAATCCTATACCAGCAGGCACCACCAGCCCCCCTACGAGATGGGGAAACAGAGGCACAGAGAGGTGAAGCCACTCGTCCACGGTCACACAGCCAGCAAGGGGCGGCGCGGGGCCCCACACCCAGGTTCACGCAACACGAACACTCTCCCCGGTGCCCTCACGGCTCTGTTCTTTCCGTCTTTCTTCCGCCAGTCACCCCTTTGGGGGGTAAAGAGTATTCACCTGTGTCCTTCCTTCGGCGAGACGTGGACTGGTCGGCGGGGCTCGTCTTCAGCTGGGAAAGCACAGGCTGAGCGGGGGGTGAGGGGCAAGGTGGGGACTGGAGGGGACCCGTGAGGGCTGGAGTGAGTGGGGGGCCGGGCCCGCCCTGCCTGCGTTCACCCAGGCACGCGTGCGTCATGCCGGGGCGACAGTCGTGGCCTGCGACACCGCCGTGGCAGGGGGGCACTGAGCAGTAGAGGGTGTCGCACACGGTCACAGTCTTGACTGCCAGCCCTGCGCCCCTCTGTTCGGGAAGCATCGTTCTGAGGCCCTGCTACGTGCCGGGCACGGCCGGAGCCGAGGGGCGGTTGGGAGGTGAAGGGCAGGCCCCGGGAGGAGGCCTCGGATGCAGGGGCGGGGAGGGCTGGGTCCCCGTTTGGCCGCGGCCTGGTGCAGACCACGTGTGGAGTCTGCCTGTCTGCAGCCAGAATTTCAGACGCCTTTGACCCCCGAGGTCTGCCAGGCATGGCCTCGCCCTCCCCGCACGCCTCCCCGCTGAGTTGTAGAAGATGTTATGGCCCCGGACCAAAGGCACACAGGGTTCACGCTGCTCAGAATAAACAGCGAGCTTCTGAGAAGCTTCTGAGAAACCCCTCAGGGCGGGGTCCGCGCCTGCACAGGCTCTGCCCTGCCCCCCTGGGCTCCGGGAAGGACCTTAGCCGGCCGGCCGCTTCCAGAGAGGTCTCGGTGCGAGCTGCCACCCGTCCCCACTGTGTCCCCCCCACCCGGCGCATGGTGTCTGTTCCTTCCCGGAGCATTGGGTGGTCCACTGCTTGGAGAAGGAGTCACCACGTTGGTTCCGTAGTGTGTTTGGGGGGGGGGGGTGACCCGTAAATCCAGACATCATGGTACGCTACGGGGGGCGTCTCATGGCGGGAGTGGGGGCTCAGATCTGCTAAGGAAAGGGCATCAGCAGGCAGGTCACCCGCCCGAAGGCAGGCCCGTCCCCTGTTGACTGCGTGTGGCCTCTGCGATGTCAGCTCCCGTCCCCCTTCGGGCCGTGCCTGGGCGTTGGAGAAGGACCCCAGGCAGAAGCGGCACAGCGCTCGGTGGGCACTAAAGGCAGGGTGCTGTCGGCAACAGAGGAGTCTGACGTCTGAATGCCCCTGGCTGTTCGGGACTCTGTGTCACTGAGGCTGGAAAGAGGTGGCAGGGCGGGAGGCCGGGGAGGCGCTCAGCTTGGCGGGGGTTCCGTACCGGGGTCCCGCAGCCTCGCGTTCCCGGCCACGTCCTGGGGCTCTGGCCGACGGTCTTTCAGTGATCACCTACTGTGTGCCAGGGGCTGGGGCTCTGCAGAGAGGGGACAGCCCCTGCCTGCCCCGCAGGCCGCTGTATCTGCCCGATGGCGGGGACGAGGCCAACGGCAGTTGGCAGAGGCCGGGAGGCCGTGCCACGGGCTTGCCCGGCGTCCCCGGCAAGTCCGAGCCCGGGCGGGAGCTGTGAGGACGGCTGGAGGCCCGGCTTCTCTGGGCTCCTGGCTGACCTGCTGCTCTCCCCTTGCTGGCTCAGGAACCGTCCGACGTGTGCACAGAATGCGGTGTCCAAGGGGCTGAGCCCCGGCCCGCGGCTCCACCTGGGGCCCAAGTGGGGGTGTCGCCGCAGGCTCGGTCCTGACACCGTGCCTGACTCTGGCCTCCCCCGTGCCCCCTCCCCCTGCAGACCTGGGACGAGGAGCTGGAGAGGTCGGCCGCGGCGTGGGCTCACGAGTGCATCTGGGAGCACGGGCCCACCGGTCTGCTGGTGTCCCTTGGGCAGAACCTGGCCGTCCACTGGGGCAGGTAAGAGCCGCCGCGGTCCCGCCCTCACTTGTGAACTGGCCGCCACGGTCCATTGTCACGTCCAGCCTGCTCGGCGGTCCGGACGCCGATCGCTGGGCTCGGGCTTTCTGGAGCCGGGCTCTTCCGTTCCGTGTCCTTGAAAGGATTCCTGAGGGAGCCGGCTGGGTGAGCTGGGAACGCGGGGACGTTGCTTGCAGGGACGGGCCAGAGTGTCTTCTCCGCCCTCGGATGTCTGAGTCCTGCTCATTCTCCAGGGCCAGCCAGGCTCCGCCTCGCGAGCAGCTGCCCTCCTCCTCCCCTCCTCGTCCGGGGCAGGCCGGCTCTCACGGCCAAGGCCCCCTTGCCTGGAGGAGGCTCTTGACAGTGGTCTGTTACCTGTCGCCCCTGGCCTCCCCAGGGTCAGCTGGGCGCACGGCCGAGCCCCTGCCCGGCTGACGGCTGGTTTCCTTAGAGGACGGGGCGGGGGTGGGGGGGCGGGGAACGTGTCTTCTGGGCCAGCGCAGACCCGCTGCCCAGCCGGACGATGTGCTGTGTCCCCAAGTCCTCCAGGCCCGGACCCAGAGCCAGCCAGGGGCTCAGGGCCCCCTTGGGTTTTGCCTCTACCGTTGACAAGTTGGACTGGACTTGAAGCGTCCCCTCGAAGGACGGGTCGGGGTTGGCCCGACTTGCAGCCCAGATGGCTCCCGGCTCTCGCGTTCAGCGTGGCCACGAGCAGTACCCTTCCCTTAGGCCACGTGCTCTCCTGGGACAGAATCCGAGCAGGCGTCACGAGGGGCCCAGACACGTGACTTCACGGAAGCGAATTCACACTTTTTTTTTGTCCTTGGGTGAATTCTGCTTTTGATAAAATCCGTCCTCCGATCGCACGAAAAGACAATGTCGACAGGCAGGAAGCCCTTCATCCCACGGCCCCGGCTCAGCCGCCGCACTTGACTCTGGCGTAGCATCTGGCTGTGGGCCGGCATATTTTTACACAGTCGAGGCGGTGGCCAGGACAGCTTTTCATCCTTTTTCCTCCCTCCTCAGACGACGTCAGGCAGGTTTTCTCTTCCGTAGCCGTCCCGGCTGTCGTCGCAAAGGCTGCCTTCGGGCCGCCCAGCGGACAGGCCCAAAGTGAGCCCCTCCATCCTGGGACCTAGCCTCCGCCGCAGCTGCATCAGGCCCCCTGGGAGGTGTGACAGTGCAGAGGGCGCAAAGGTCTCGCCCCTCCTGGGTGCATCGTGCCCACCTGCCTTCCCAAAGAGCCCCTCGTTCTCCGGGACCCCGCGGCAGCCCGGCCGTGGCGCTCCGGGGAAACGGGCGGGCCAGAGTGTCCCTTCGCTCCGTGGCTGTGTGGCCGCGGGCGTCTTTTCCTACGCGGGCCCTCGGGAGAGAGGCCGTTTCCCCGGCCACGTCGCTGACCGCCACCATTCGCTGTGGGTTCTGACAGTGTTCCAAGACCTCCAACTGCCCGCTCACCGCGGCGCTCGTGGACGCGGCCAGACCCCTCTTGCCTTTCCTCTTTATCGAACCCGCTTTGTTTACAGTTGCTGGTGACGGTGACTGGGCATTTGCATCCAGTTTATTTTCTCTCCCGGTCAGGAGAAAATGATGCCAACCCAGCGGACGGAGCAGTGGCCAGCAAGGGTGATGACCGGGTGGGGACAGGCGTGCCCTCCCCCCGGGGGCAAAGGAGGGCTCGGGTGATAAAACCCTAAACAGGAAGTTCCCCAAAGGGTCTGCCCACGTGACTGCAGAGCTCTACCTGCCGGTTCCTGCGTCTTGAATTCCTTTTCCGCCTCGTATCTGACTCCCGGGGTCCCCGGCAGGAGTGCGGCCAGCCGTGACCGCGTGGAAACGAGAGCCTCCGGGCTCTTGTTTGGGGGTGTCAGGGACCCGCGCCCCACCCAGAGCCAGCCATCTCCCGGCTTTCAGACCTTCCCCGCCGCTGCGGAGGTCCTATCTGGGCCTTACCCGTACAGTTACCCACTGTTGTTCTCTGCCCTGACCTTAAACGGACTCGGCGCCTGAAATCAACTTGTGTTGTTGCTTTACTTTTTTAATTTTTATTTTTTAAGTTTATTTATTTTTGACAAAGAGTGCGAGCATGTGCGGGGGAGGGGCAGAGAACGAGGGAGACACAGAACGGGAAGCAGGCTCCAGGCTCCGAGCCGTCAGCCCCAGAGCCCGACGCGGGGCCCGAACTCACGAACTGTGAGATCATGACCCCTGGCCGAAGTCGGAGGCTTAACCGGCTGAGCCACCCCGGCGCCCCGTCAACCTGTGTTTTAAGCGGCATCTGGGACATGTGGGGCTCAGGGGCCACGTATGTTTTCCCAAATGGTACACTTGATTGTAACGTAAAGAATGGCTCGCTGGGGGCCGGACGGACGTTTCCTGCACACATAGGTGGCATGTGGGCCCCCCAGGGACTCTCCTGGCGCCCAGGGGGACCCCGGGGGTACCCTTGCGAGGGCAGCCCTTGCACGTTGGGGTTCTCGGCAGTGATACAGGCGCCGGGCGGGATCTGCGGCCCTTTGCCCGGAGCCTCCCCTCCTCCCGCCTGCCCGTGCGTGGTGGCGCTCTGTCTGCTGGGGGTGCGGGGGCCGGGACGTGACAGGCTGGTCTGCCCCCGCAGGTACCGTTCTCCCGGCTTCCACGTGCAGTCCTGGTACGACGAGGTGAAGCACTACACGTACCCCTACCCCCACGAGTGCGACCCCTGGTGCCCGGAGAGGTGCTCCGGGCCCATGTGTACCCACTACACGCAGGTAACGCTCCAGGCGCCGGCTGCCCCCTCAGCCCGGCGCCCCCCCCGAACCCCTTCACTCACCTGGCCGCGCAGGACGGCCACCCAGCCGGGAGACTCTGCGCTGTCGTTGCCGCAACTGTTTTCTTTGACGTGGCGTTAACTCCAGGTGTTGCCGGCGGGCCGGGCTGGTGTTTGTGACCCGAGTACGGAAGCTGAGGGATCTTCAGGGGGTTGGGGGAAGAAAAATCTGGTCCTTCCCCGCTCCACATCATACCCCTTTAGCACCAGCAGCCTGTAGATCGAGGTCACGTCGTGTTGGCTCATCCTTAACTCTGACACACGACTGTCCTCTTTTCAGATAGTCTGGGCCGCCACCAACAAGGTCGGCTGTGCTGTGAACACCTGCCAGAGGATGAACGTGTGGGGAGACGTTTGGGAGAACGCGGTCTACCTCGTGTGCAATTACTCTCCAAAGTAAGAACGCGTGACGTGGCTGGAAGGGCTGGGATGCGCTCGCCGGCCATGGAGGACCCAGCTAAAATCGGCTTGAGTGGTGAAGTCTCTTCACGAGTTCACATAACGACACACCTAGCGATCGGTGCATCCGGTGTAGCTGAAAAGCGCCGCAGTATCGGCGAAGACTCAAGCTCTTTCTGTCTCCCGGCTGTGCTGTCCTAGCCTCTTGGTTCCAAGATGGCTGCAGAGCACCAGCCATCACATCCCCCCAAACTAAAGGGAAGAGAATGGTAGAAAAGGGCTTTCTCTTAGGCGTTCCTCACCCCCGGCCCACTTTCTCACGTCATTGGCCAGAACCGGGCCACTCACAGACGAGGGGGGCGCAAGATTTCCCCAGTTGGCTTTAACCAGTGAAATTGCCCTAACTGGCTTGGCCGGTCATCTGGGACCGTCCGAGCAAATCGGAAGTGGGAATAGCTGTTGACCGGCCAACCAGTGGGGTGTGCCACGGCAATACCCTGGTTTTTTTCTTCTCTAAAAATACGCAGCGGACAGCATTCTAGCAAACGAAGTCACGCTACACCTGGTTTTCGCATTTTTACGCTTCCCCTGCTGGGAAGGACCGCGTGGCACCTCTGTGCGGCAGCCCCCTTCTTCCTCACGCCATGCTGATACCGTCGGCGTGCCACTGGTCCCTTCACTCATTCACCCCCTTTGCCCCTCACATACGTGCCGAATCTCAGAGCACGACCTTCCCAGCGGAGAGCCCGCGGTTTGCACGCTGGCCACGGGGCTGGCCGCCACCCTCGCACCGAGCCGCGCACACGGTGTGCCCTTGGCGCGTGCTTGCCCCGTGACCGAATGCAATACAAATGACCTCACTTATTTGGTTTGGGCCGGGAGTGGCCGCGAGGAGGCGGCATGGGGCGGGGGGCGGGGGGCAGCATCGCGAAGGTCGGGAAGAAAATAGCCACTCTGGGTGAAAGCATCTGGCACGCCCGTGCCGGCCGCGTCTCAGCAGCCCGCAGGCATGAGGGCCGGCCGATTAGGTCATCGCTGGGGGGGAGGCGCAGGCCTGACAAAGACCAGTGATGGGCCCACGATGGTGGGACACCCCCCCCCAACCCCGGCCCGGTGGCAGGTGGCGGGTGAGGGATAATTCCATTTGGCTGTTGGCGTAAAAAAAAAAATCCGCCAGAAGATCTTAGCAGGGAAAAGTGCTGCCTGTTTTTGGTTCCGGCTGGGTTTTTTTCTGTTGTTTTTTCCCCAAAAGGAAAAACGTCTGTATGGTACACGCTAGTCTTTTTTTTTTTTTTTTTTTAATAATTGAGAGACCTTTATTTTTAATATTCCGTGTTCATGATCTGTCACATGTGTCACATGATCTGACACACTGACGTGACAGAACACGACTGGGATTCTTCTAGAATTTTCTAGACTCTTTGCAGCTGCCCGGAAGCCTACGCCCTCCTTCCTCCCCCGGACAGCCTGGGGGAGGGGAGAGGGGGGCGCCCCAGGCCCTGGGGTGGCGGGCCCCCCCCCCGATGGTGTTTCTGGTCTGTCCGCAGGGGGAACTGGATTGGAGAAGCCCCCTACAAAACCGGCCGGCCCTGCTCTGAGTGCCCGCCCAGCTACGGAGGCGGCTGCAGGAACAACTTGTGTTACCGAGGTGGGTCGTGACCCCCGGGAGCGCCTTTCTGCTCCCATCCGGGATACGACATGCAGACCTGGCCGGACGGAGGTCCAGCGGGGTCATTGCCACGAGCAGTGGTGTGTGTGTGTGTGTGTGTGTGTGTGTGTGTGTGTGTGTGTGTGTGTTTCTTCCCAGGGGAATAGCTGATGCCACGGGGCTTACAGTGGGGGCATTGGCTGTCATCCGGCGGGGCCGGGGATGACAGCCTCCTGAGCAGGTGGCCCCTGAGGAGGGAGATGCAGCCTCGGGGCGAGAACAGGAAGCAGAGAACACACTTGTGCCTGGAGCTGTGAGGACCGTGTGGTCATGAGCCCAGGAGAGAGAAAGGCTGCAAACTGCGCTTTTTCCCGCTGGCCCGTCCCTCTTCTCTGTCTTCGGGGCTCCGCACCCTTGTCTTTAGGGAAACCCCCCTGGGTGTCCCCGCTCGGAGTCCTGCACTCACGAGCCCCGCACACCGGCTTTGAGAATAGCCCGCTCGCCGCATTCCAGCAGTGGGACCCTGGGCAGGCTGCCTCCCCTCCCTGAGCCTCAGTCTCCCTGCCTGAAAGCGGGGGTCACGGCGGTACGAGAAAGCGGGCGGGGGCTGGCACTCGGGCCCGTCCGGCCTTCCCCGTGTCCCTGGCAGGCAGGGCCTGTGGCCGCACTCCAGTCACCCCAGCAGGGGTGAGTCCCCCATCGGATCCCGAGGGCTGATTTGGGGAGTGTGAGGGAGGGACGCTCTTGGCCTCTTGGCTCTCCCGCTGTTCTTTGCGGAAACCTGATCTCATCACAGGGCTGTTCTCAGAGCACGTCCGAGAGGGGCGCCAGGGGCCCAAGCCACAGCCGCCTGGGCTGGGGGGGGGGGGGGGGGGGGCATCTGTGCTGTCACTGGCGGTGCGTGCTCTGGCGTACCGCTGGCTTTCTTTCTTTATGCCTCAGTTTCCCCAGCTGTAACAGCGACAGACTCCTTCTGTGGCGGTTTGCCGGGAGGAAGCAGAGAGAGGGACGGGAGCTCCTTCCCGCCAGCCGCCGACACATGATGCTCGGCCAACGGGCCCTTTACCCCTCGGAGAAGTAGTGGGCAGGTGTGGTGGCACTCCCTACCTTGCGTGGGGTCCGACCTGGCACATACCTTCTCCTTCCTGGAGACACAGCTCTGGCGTCCCACCTCCTCCAGGGAGGCTTCCCTGATTGACACAGGCAGTGCACCTGCTTCTCCAGTCTTACTGTACGGGGACCCCTCGTGAACCCTGGTCACCTGTTGTTACAGCTGCTCGTTCACCCTGGGGCCTCCAGGGTCCTGTAGCAGATGTGTTCTGAACACATATGTTCCCGGTACCCCCAGAGGGTCATTTTCAAAGAGCAAACGCACACAAAGGCACCTTAGATGCTCGGTTACCCACCCAATGAAGCCTTTGTACTCGTTTCTTTATTTTTGGTGGAAGACGCCCAACTTCCCTTGGCAGGACTCGCCGTTTCCACAGCCAACCACGCAGAAAGTCTCCTCTAAAGCAGCTTATCTGCGTAAGCTACTTAATAAGCGTTTATTGAGGGTGCCTGGCAAGGCCTTGACCTATAATGGTAGATGGAGCGGGGATAAAGATAGACTGTGAGAGAAGTTTCCGCCCCTCCAGCCTGAAACCGGGACCCTGAGTGGCGACCAAGGACATGGGCTTCACGGAAGGACAGTGTGACCCTCAGCTGTGTGAGCTTGGGCGGGTAGCTTAGCCTCTCTGAGCCTCGGTTTTCCTGTCTGTGAAATGGGGCTGATCGTGCCTCCTCGGGAGACGGGACCGCACACCGAGGAAGGGCCGAGCCGGCGGGCGGTCACACGGTTTGTGTTCAGAAGACGTTAGCCGTGAGCTCTGTCCCTACCTACAGAGGAAGCTGCGGGAGGACGTAGGCCCAGCCGTGCGCCCTGAACCCCCAGGGCTGGACAGTGTGCACCGTAACCTTGCACTGAACTTGGGCACGGAATTTCCCCAGTCCTGTGCTGCTGTACGCGGGGCACCTTAATTAGGATGTGCTCAAATACAGCCTCTCCTCTTTTCATGTGTGCGTCTGAGGGCGAGGACTGTCTGCCCATTTGCTTAAATAGTGAGGCCTCAAATGCTTCGGATGCTCTAGCAAACTATATTCGGCTGAATAAAGCCACGATTATGAGGTATAAAAATCCTACAGGCCAGTGGAAGAAACCCCGGCTCATTCCCGAGATAGCTCTGGCTTTCGGTTGAAGGGCCAACCTGAATAGTGACATTGACGGGAACTGCGGCCAGACGCAGAGGCAAACCCGGGGTCTTTGTAAAAAGCCGTCATAGCTTTTGGCTACAAGTGGCGAATTCCAGAATTCCCATCTTGAATGTCTCTGAACTCAGCCGGGACTTTCTTTCTTTCTTTCTTTTTTTTTTTTTTCTCTTTTTCCCCCCAAGAATGCAAGGACACACTTCTTCTAAGACTTAGCTCATCCTTCATTCAGCAGATTTTTTTGGGCAAAATTGTGCCAAGAGCCGGATGTCCGTTGTGGGGTGGGGGCGGAAACAGGCTGGCTTGCTCCTGGCCCCAGGGAGTTTCCAGGTGGTGGTGACATCGCACCTGTGAACAGAGCTCTGATTAGGATAGCACCCCGGCTCTGGACCTAAATCCGCACCCCCCCCCCCCCCCGCCTTTAATCCCACCCGCTCTCCTCGCCTGAGGGACCGGCCAGGGAGACAGGTGCAGAGCACCCCAGCCTTGAAAAGCAGGGGACACTTTGCCCCTCGTTTGCACGCTTGTTTTGCTTAGCTCCGAGACACTTGTTCCCCCTTTGGAGAAGCGAGGTCGCTGTTCCTCAGGAATGAGGCGAGGGGGTTCGTGAGCGCTCGCCAGGACTTGAATTTCAATCCGGTGCCACAGAGAGGCCGGGGAGGCCCCGAATGTCATCGTCACTGGGCGGCGGGGGGTGGGGGGTGGCTCTAAGGCAGCAGTTTCCAGCTCCGGTCCACGGACACCCCTGGGGGACGGGTGTGCACGCTGTGAAGGTGGGAGGGCTTCCCCGGCAAAGGCACGCACGCATCAGTCGGCCCTTGACCAGGCCGCTCGAGGAAATAAAACTGGCAAGACTTTTCCGCGCCTCGGCTGGAGTTCACCGTCTGGGACCGTGGCACCGTGGCGGCCTGAGGGTGGCTCTGAGGAGTGGCTCGCAGTTGTCTTTCAGGATGCAACCTCGGAGGTGCACCTGATACTTTGGAGAAATGGAATTTGTGTGGCCAGTGAGCGTGTTTGAAAACTCGGGGGTCGTGGTCGAGGTTGGAGAAGCGATGGCAGCGGGGTGACGTAGTAACTCTGCGTTTAACCCGGAGTTGGGCTAACTCAACCCAGCTTCGGCTTTGAATGTGAAAAAGCTGGCCGTGAGCGCCGGGCAGGGAAGCTTCGGTGCCCGAAAACCCGAAAGCCCGAAAGCCGCGGTAGAGCAGGGACTCACAGGCGAGCGGAAGGGAGCAGATCCTGCCGGCGGCCGGGCACAGCGCGGTCCGAGGACAGCGACGCGGGGCCCCGTGCGCCACGGTGGGCACACAGACGAGGAAGGCCCCTCCGCCAGGGAGAGCCCCGGGGGCCACAGGGAGCTCAGGGGAGACCGTGCCAGCTTGGGCTCGGACGGGGAGGCGGCCCCCCGAAAGCCGCGCCCTCGGGCAGGTGGTGGCGAGCGGGAGGAGGTAGGACAAGGAGCCAGTGTGACCAACGGGTGCGGGCACTGGGGTTCGCACCTCTGGTCGGGGCTGCCCCCGGGTCCAAAGCAAACACAGCGAGCAGAGCGCCGGCCGCCTCGCCTGGGCGGGTGGGATGCCCTCTGGCCGGCTCGGTGCTGCCGTGGAACGTTCTCTCTGCTGCTGAAGTGAGTCTTTGTGAAAGCGAACCGCAAGCTGGTTCGGTTTCCCGGTTGCCGTTTCCGTGCGCGCGCCCCCCCCCCCCCCCCCCCCGCCCCCGCCACCCCGCAAAGTGCATTTTTGTGGCATACTCCGTGTTGTCTGTCTCGCCCCCGCCCCCGCCGTGAAGAAGAGACTTTCGTCCCCAAACCCGAAACGGACGAGATGAACGAGGTGGAGGTGGCTCCCGTCCCGGAAGAGAAGCACGTCTGGGTCCAGCCGAGGGTGACCAGACCCACGAAGCCCAAGAAAGCGGCCGCGGTGAACTACATGAGTGAGTGGGGGCCGCCTCTGCGGGGGGGGGGGGGGGGCCCGGAGGGGCGCCGCGGGGCGGGGAGGGCTCCGAGCAGGCAGACAGTGGGGACACAGGGCGGGTCTGGGTGCAAACGCGCCGCCCCGAGGCGTTTTCCAAAAAGGATACTTTTAAGTCATTTCCAAAGCAAGCGTTATGGGAGCGGCGCTTGGGGGGCTTTCCCGCCAGGCAGGTATTTCGAGGTCAGGCCTTGCCCTTTCATCGGGGGGCCTGGGCTGAAACTGGGTCCCCCTGGAGGTGCCGGCAGGGCGGGCATCCGGGCCCGGCTCTGGTGGCTCGGACCCTTGCTGGCCCCTCCGAGACTTGGCTTGCTCATCCATAAAAGGGGACAGTAAGGCCCATGTGGGGTTGCTTTGAGCATCCTTTGAAGTAATGGGGGCCACCCAGTGTCAGCTCTGAGGTCATCACCGCAGTGCCACCCGCGCTCCCCCCCCAAGGCTCCTGGAAGTCCCCAAATGCAGGGTATTGTCAGGCTTTCCCCTCTCCTGCCCCTCGATGCACTCACCTCTCAGGTCTGCCCCCTCTCTGCCCTCACCGGCCCTGGCTGGAGCTCAGTGCTCCATTTCCCCAAGGTAGCGCCTTTCCTGAAGGTTCGGGGCTCCGGAGGGGTGTTTTCTCATGAGCACAACACAGGCCTGGGCCGTCCACTCATGGTTCTCTGCTTCCCCCTAAGCCGGTTCCATTAAGAAAATAATTTAACATTACAAAATAAATGTCTTTTTTTCTTTTAAATAAGAGAGACAAATCAACAAACAAGATTTTTTTAAATGTTTATCCACTTTTGAGAGAGAGAGAGAGAGAGAGAGAGAGAGAGAGAGACCAGGAGAGGGGCAGAAAGAAAGGGAGAGACAGAGAATCCCAAGCAGGCTCCACGCTGCCAGCGCAGGGCCTGACGTGGGGCTCGAAACTCACAAACCGTGAGATTGTGACCTGAGCCGAAATCAAGAGTCAGATGGTTAACCGACTGAGCCATTTGGGAGCCAACCGGGCGCCCAAATAATAAGTCTTTTTGACAAACTCTGACCCCACGCCAGGATTCTGACGTGTCCCTGTAAGACAGACAAGAAAGTAATGCTCGACAGAAGTTGTCTTGGCTGGAGAAGGCCTGTAAGTCCCACCCTCCAGAACCTTCTGGGGCTTCAGGGCGCTTGGTGCGTATCAGGCCCCCCCTCCAAAGCCACATGCACGTTCTCAGTTAACGCTGACAGAAACAGCACCCAAGGTCCTATCCCCACTATCCGTATGCGGACACACCCTCACGGAGGGGAAGGAACATATCCAAGGTCACACTGCTTCTCTAAAGGGGCAGGTCGAGGATTCGAACCTCACAGCTGAAGCATTCAGCCAGTGGGCACTGCTCCTGCTCAGGTTGTGGCACGGATTCCAGAATGTTCCAGAAAGTTCTTCGGAGTGGGGGGTGGTGTCTGTTAACTCAGACCCATCCCCCTGCTTCTGTGACGTGTATTTCCGCACTTCTCTCCTAGCCCAAGTTGTCAGCTGTGACACCAAGATGAAGGACAAGTGCAAAGGGTCCACGTGCAACAGGTAAGGCCCCGCTGCACCGCTCTCCGGCCGACGCCTGCACCCCCTTCGAAGCGTGTGCCGCGGTCACGGGCCACGTCGTGATCAGTGCGCTGCCGGCCAGCCGGGCCGAGCTGGGTAGAGACTCGGGGGAAAATGCCCTCCTCTACTCTTAGCACAACGCTTGTGCCGGGTCGAGCGGGATGCTAGGCAGGCTCGTTCCCTGTCATAGGCTAGACCGGCCGTGGCGTCTCAGAGCTCCCTCCGACTGCCACCGTTTAGTGCCTGGACCCGAGCTTCTCGGCCTCGGCACTCCTGACGTTTAGGCCCAGATCATTCTCTGGGGCGGGGCTGTTCTGTGCACTGGAGGGCGTCGAGCAGCATCCTGGCCTCACCCCCCTGGATGCCAGGAGCACCCCCACCCCCAACTGGGATGCCTAAAAATGGCCCCAGAAACTGCCCCACGTTCCCTGAGGGCTAAAATCAGTTGATAGCCTTTGACCAAGGAGCTGGCCCAGGCTCCCACCGGGTGTCCTCCCACCTGGACGAATATTCCAGTGAAGTGTTTCACGTCTCGTGGGGAGGACGGGCCCGAGTGACGGATGCTCTGGGTCCTTGGTCCAAAGCGAATCCCCAGGCTGTAGATGTGCCAGGAGCAGAGCTCGTGCATGGCCGGGGCTCCATTCCACCTGCTGCGCGAAGGGGGTCTGGGGTGGCCCGGGTCCCGTGCAGAGCAGGGGAGGGCGGGGGCCGTGGGAGGACACGCGTGAGCCGGCGCTGTTGGCCGCGGGCAGATCCAGCTGCACGGCTGTGAAACCCGAGTCCGTGGTGGAGCCCCCCCGCCTCGTCCCCCTGTGGCTCCCGGCGACCGTTCCTCTGAACGCGAATCGTGCTGTTTAGTGCACACACCAGAAGGAGAAGGTAGCAGATCCTGCTTCGTACCCTGGCGACTCGGAATTCGGTGTGCCAGGGGGACGCTTTGCTCGGACTTTGGCAGGAGCGTTAGGAAGTGGCCCCGGGGCATCCCAGGGCGAGGTGGCTCGAGGGCCAGCGGGTGCCGAAGACGTCAAAGCAGTCGGGTTGTCGGCAGATGAGCAAATGCGGCAACCGCGGGTGCCGGAATGACCCGGGCACGGCGTGAGGGCATGTTTGCGTGGCCCTGGGGCCCAGCAGTCCCTTCGCGGTGGCGTGCTTTTCTGTACCGCGAGCTCGTGAGGAGAACATCACACCAGAGTCGTCAGTGGGAAAAAAATGACGAGGCTGGAGAACATCCGTCAGATAGCCTCGAGAATGTTCCAGAGTCGGGGGTCGATGGGACCCTCTGCAAGCAGGGAGAAGGCAGGGGTCCGGCCACACGAAGGCCACTAGAGGCCTCTGATCAGGAACTACGACTCCCCCCGCCTGCAAACACAAGAGCCTCCACGGTTCGCCTCCTGGAAGTCAGCCCATCCCCTGGCTCATCAGTTTTCTGTCCACGGTGCTTTTACAATCATAGTATTGACCGGGCCTCCCCCCGCCTCCCCCGACTTTAAAAAGCATTCACGTGTATCGTCAGTAATTCAGGAAAACACCACCAGCACCAGAGTTTAGAGAAAAAACTAAAGATTCCCCGCCTTTCCGCGATATCCGTAGAGATTTGATGTAGCTTCCCTTCCGGTCTTTTTTCTGGGCACCGGGGAGGCTCCCACAGCTAACGCCCCTCATGTGCTACTGTTTTCATTTAAGATTTTCCGAAGTCACATGTTTTCCAAAACCCTCATTTCTCGCGGATGCATCATACCCTAACGTACGACCGCACAAAAATGTGTTAGGCCGTCCCTCCGACGGTGCCGGCTTCTTCCTGGTCTTTCAACGATTCCAGACCTTTGGTGCAGTACGGGGACCTGACTTTCCGACTTCTGGCCTGGGCTACGCGCTTACGAGGAAAACTTAAGAATTGAAGGACAGGCATTTTTAAGGCTTTCTGGAAAGGTGCATTTTCCTGGGCAAGAACACCATCGTTGAATTTTATCCTATCTAAAAATAAAAAACTAAAAAAAAAAAAAACCCTTGGAATCTGACACCTAGAAAGAGGCTTGTCCTTTCCATTTGCACCTTCTGTGATGACTGATGTTTGAGGATTTTGGTTTTGGTGCCTTTGAAACCACTTGGTGGTGAATCGTCTATCGGTTGGTGTCTCTGCCTTTGACATGAATCTTTTTATTATTATTTTTTAATGTTTATTTTTGAGAGAGAGAGAGACAGAGTGTGAGCGGGGCAGGGGCAGAGAGAGAGGGAGACACAGACTCAGAAGCAGGCTCCAGGCTCCGAGCCGTCGGCACAGAGCCCGACGCGGGGCTCGAACCCACGAACTGCGAGATCGTGACCTGAGCTGAAGTCGGACGCCTCATCGACGGAGCCACCCAGGCGCCCCCTCCCTATAGCATGAACGTTAAACACATGAAAACGAGGTCAAATCGAATCCACGATGGTGTTCCCGTGACTATGAACTTCACCTGGGCTGCCGTGACTCCCTTGAAAACATTCGGAGCCTGCTTCTCTCTGGTGTCCGTAATAGAACTTCCGGAGGAGAAGAACCCCGATGAATTCCCGGTGGGATCTCATCCGCACGCGTTCACCTGTGGGAATCATTTGCTTTCTTCTCCATCAGGTACCAGTGCCCAGCGGGCTGCCTGGGCAGCAAGGCGCAGGTGTTTGGAACTCTCTTTTACGAAAGCGTAAGTGGCCCGGGTGGGCTCCCAGCGCGTTTGGAACGGAGGTTGCGGGTTTGGGCCCGAGGAGACTTTTTTCCTTCCACCCCCTCCGTCCCAGAGCTGATGTGCGCCTGTCTCCGGGCTCACAGACTAGTAAAGCCACTTTTGGGACCCGGGGTGGACCCTCGTGAAGGTCGGTCTCCATGTTAGACCGAGCGTTAATATGCCTCACTGCGTGGGGGAGAAAGGGCCGTTTGTCCCCGTTCTCAGTTCGTAAAGCACCTCGGATGGGTTTTCTCAGATAAGCAACCCCAGGAAGCAAAGACGGGTTCTGGAGAAAGGCGGGAGTTAGGCCCGACGTTTTGGCTTTTTGTGGCTTGGGGACAAAACCTTGGGCATCTCTAAAGCAGACTGGACAAAGGTGAATTCAGACGAACTTACCGTCTCCCTCCCCGCCCCCAGTCGTCCAGCATATGCCGGGCCGCCATTCACTACGGGATCCTGGACGCCAAAGGTGGCCTGGTGGACGTCACCAGGAACGGGAAGGTCCCCTTCTTCGTCAGGTCTGAGAGAAACGGCGTGGAGTCTTTGAGGTAACTGTCCCGTGCTCAGGATTCCTTAACGCTTTTTTTCTTTTTCTTTTTTTCCTGGTTATGAAAGTATTGTCGAAATTTTGAAAAGTACCGAACGATCTGAAGACGCAGGGAAACAGACTGTCACGGTGAACTCGAACTTGAACGCCGTAGCTCAGACATCACCCCGTAGGCGGTTCACCACCTCTCACCCGCGTGGGTTTTTCTGGGCGTGTGTTTAAGTGTTTAATTCGGCTGAGTTTCAACTCCTGCTTTTTCTCCCATCCTTGGGTTTAGAGGCTGACTCTTGACAGACCTGGTGCCCCCGCCCCTGCTCTGTGACCTTGGTCGGGTGTCTTCATCCCTTCTGGGTGACAGCGTCTCTCTGGGGAAACAGGGCCAAGGTAGGACCCGGCTGGTCCACACGGGTGCAGGCAGCCAGTTTTTTAAACGATGCAGCTCTCCCACGGTCGCTAGGAAAGATCTGTCGCCCCTGGAAAGGCCCCTCGCGCCCGGGAGTCCCCTCCCCCCATCCAGGACACCTAGAGCCTGGCCCAGCAGGGACACCGGGGCCCCTGCCCCAGCTCCCTGCGTCCCTGGGCCACGGTGCCTCGCATCAAGAGAGCCTCCCTGCGTCAGGGCCCGTCCCGCCTCTGCAGCCAGGGTCACAGCGGCCAAAGCGCCTGTGTGTGTTCCAGGGGGTTCCACGCAGAACATTTCAAAAACCGCATGAGTCATTCCCCTTTGAAAGGTCTGGTTCTTCAAGAGGGCTCGCAAGTTTCCCTCTTCGCCTTAGCTGGGGTCTCAGGGGCCACGTCACCACGAGAGTGAGGGTGTCTAAACAGAAGCAGAGAATGCGTTCGCGGAGGCCCGGTGACCTAACGCCGGCCTCCGCGCCAGGCTCAGCGGGGGCACCGAGGGCGCCGTGGGCCGGCCGGGTCCGGGCCCCGCGTGGCCCGCACAGCTTGTCCCGGAGCCGCGTCGGGGCCCTCCCGGCGGCCAGCTTTGCGTCTGGAGGGCAGTTCTTTGCCAACCTCGACACAAAGCGAATGGAAGCTTTATTTTCTCCAACCTCTAACTGAAATATAGTTATTTCCTGCTGGCGGAGTGTTGGTCCCAAACGGGAGTAGGGGTGAGGCGTCTGCAAACGTCTGCCGTCACGACCCCGAAAAGACAGTGGTTGGAAGACAGTTTCTGCTTCGAGTGCATTCGCAAGGAAGCGCAGTTCTTACCCAAAAGCAGATTCCTTTTTTTCCCCATGTTTATTCATTTTTGAGGGAGAGCGTGAGCAGGGGAGGGGCAGAGAGAGAGAATGGGGGACAGAGGATCCCACGCGGGCTTCCTGCTAACAGCAAGCGGGCCAGATGCAGGGGTTGAACCCACAGACCCCGAGATCATGACCTGAACTGAAGTCGAGGCTCAGCCGACCGAGCCACCCAGGGGCCCCACACATTCCTTTTGATGCTTTGGCAGTGATCCCCCCAGCAACTGATTTCCCGTTAACCTTTTAAGTTTACGGTCTGCATTTTAAAGTCACCATTCTGAGCAGGACACCAGCCTGCCAGAGGGGCTCTTGGCACAAAGTAGGTTGACAAACCCCCCTCGAGAATGTTCTAAGGGCTTTCCAGCTGATGGGAAACGAGTAGGGAAACACAGAGTTGAGTCCAAAATAAGACAAACGTGGGAGCAACGCTGCACGTTTACAAACAATTCTGTTTGCATTGAACCTCCTGTTTTCTTCTCCAGCAAGTACAAGCCTTCCAGCTCGTTCATGGTGTCCAAAGTAAAAGGTAAGCTGGCCGGTCTTTTTTATTTTAGTTTACTTTTAATGTTTATTTTGAGAAAGAGGGAGTGTATGAGTGGGGAAGGGTGGAAAGAGAGAGGGAGACCCGCAATCCGAAGCGGGCTCCAGGCTCCGAGCGGTCAGCGCAGAGCCCGACGCGGGGCTCGAACCCACGAACCGCGAGATCGTGACCTGAACCGAAGTCGAACGCTCAACCGACTGAGCCACCCAGGCGCCCCCCGGCCAGTCGTTTTTTTTTTTTTTTTTATTTTTTATGTGACCGTAATACGCAGGTGATCTTGGGTTTCCCTGGAGATGTCATTCTCCTGAGCTGTTGACTTAATGTGAATTCTGCCTCTGAACGCTGCGGTCCTCAGCATCGTAAAGGGTTTTTAAAGAGGTTCCTGACAATGCTGATTCTTTAACTAGTTTCTAAACGTATCTGCACCTGGCATCGGCCCTAAATCGCTAAACGGGTGACACAGGCCCGGGGGTTCCCAGCTGAATGTCACAGAAGTCCTAATGCCTGGGTCTGGAGCAGCCAATAGGTCGTAGAAGGAGAGTCTGTTTCTGTTGGCTGGTGATGGTGGGTGGAGTATTGAGTAGGATTCTGCAACCTTGTTCTGGGCTCCTCAGAAAACAGGCCTCAATAGATTAGTAATGTCTGCCCTGAACGACAGAGGGGAAACTTGACGAAGCACGCGGCCCGTCCGTGCCCTCCCCGGCCTCGCTGTCTAATCCCGTCTACGGCGCGTTCACTTGGCGGGGGAGGGCGTACCCCTGGGGGGCGTCCTGCGGGCACAAGCGGAGCCGTGGGTTCTGGTTGTGCAGAAAGAGCGCTTGACTGGGACGGTCTCAGGGGAGGCGAGATGTAGGGGCGCCCCGCCCGGCACCTTCCTCGGGAAGCTGGCCCGACAACCCCTTCCTTTGGGAAAGCAGTTCTTGGCTTGTCACGGGCCCTGGATGCAAGAATATCTCATTAGATGTCTTTATAAGAACACATAGCGGCTTTTCTCCTTATTACAAAATAATGCCTATTCATTCCAGATAATTTAAAAATACAAAGGCAATTAAAAAAAAAAAAAGGATTTGACCAGACTCCACCACTTACAGATAATATTGTGAACGTTTTGGTGGATACTTCTGAAGGTGTTTTCCCTCCGATTACGAGTATATGCCCTGGTAATACATTGATACACTTTCAAAAATTGAAACAGAATTACATGTTTGGTAACCTGATTTTTCTCTTCAAATAATACTGTATCAGGAAGATACTTCTGTGCCTTTAAGTGGTGTTCTAACCCCAATTAAAAAAATATTTTAATTATTTTTTTAATGCTTTTGTTTATTTTTGAGACAGAGAGAGACAGAGCATGAGCAGGGGAGGGGCAGAGAGAGAGAGGGACACACAGAATCCAAAGCAGGCTCCAGGCTATGAGTTGTCGGCACAGAGCCCGATGCGGGGCTCGAACTCGCAGACCGCGAGATCATGACCTGAGCCGAAGTTGGACGCTTAACCGACTGAGCCACGCAGGCGCCCCATGAACCCAGTGTTAATGACCTCAACTGCCTGCCATGATACAGCGGCCCCTGGTGTAGTGAACCAGTCCCCTTTGTTGGATTGCTACATCGATCCCCGACCCACCCAAACGATAGGCTGGACCACGGGTTGGCGACCTACCACCCTCAGGGGCGAATCCTGCCTGCCCTCTGTCTTTGTAAATAAAGTTTTATTGGCACACAGCCACGCCCATTCGTTTACACGTCCTCTGTCGCTGGTTTCTGCCATAACAGCAGAGTTGAGTGGTTGCAACGTAGTCCACAGGGCCCCCAAAGCCAGAAATATTTGCCCTCTGGCCCTTTCGGAAGAGTTAGCCGAGCCCCAGACTAGCTGAAGACACGCAGTCAGAGACTACAGGTGGGCCGTATCAGAGCCCCTTTTTGCCTCTGTTGTTTAAACCCACGTGACCTTGAAGATCGCTAGACGGGGAATCAGAAGCCTGGCCTCCCACCGTGTCCCGTGCAGACCCAGGGTTGTCTCTTGGCCTTTGGGCCTCTGTTTCCAACTCTGTATAATTGGAATAATACCTACCGTGAAGAGAAGGGAGGTGAACAGCTTCAGAATAGAAAAGCAAATGAAAGGTATCGTGGGTCCGACGGAGGAACGATCAAGGGTGGTCACACTCTTGTGCTGTAGCCACGCTCAGGCCACGGGGCTTCTCACCCCCTTGAGGGGCCCGAGGTGAGGCGCCAGCATTGCTGGGGCCGGGCACCTGTGGGCTTCCCATCCCACCTCTGTCCGAAGGCCCAGTGGGCCTCTTGGACCCGGTTGTCCAGCAGCCCATTTCATAGGCGGGTAGCCCGAGACCCCGGCTTGCGAGCGACCTGACCGTTTCCCATCGCGTTCCTGTCCCCAGTGCAGGACTTGGACTGTTACACCACCGTTGCTCAGCTCTGCCCGTTCGAGAAGCCGGGGACCCACTGCCCAAGGTGAGACTGTCTAGCGTCTGGTTTTGCCAACACAGGGGCCGAGAGAAGGCGGCGTCATGTTGCGTCGGGGGTCATCGCGTGGGGCTTCTTTCACTCTGCGTGATGCTTTCGAGACTCACCTGCGCTGCTGAGCACGTCGGTGGTTCCTTCTTCACGGTGGTTTCCACTCTTAGGACCTAGAGGTCCTAATAGGTCCTAATAGGACCACTATTCTTAGGACCACACTTAGGTTTTACGTGCACTGCCTAAACCTTCTCCGGCTGATTTTTGGAGGGTGATGCTTCGTGGCAAAACGTTGGGTTCCTTCTGAAGCACCTGTTAGGTCCTCTCGGGAGCTGTGAACACTTCTCCCTCCGTGAGACGGACCTTAAAACTAACATGTGGAGACCCCCAAGGTGTGAGCAGGGAAGAGCCCCAGGAGGCTGCTGGTGAGGGGCACACCCTGGACGGGGACCCCCCCACCACTCCTCCCCTCTGCTGTTCACGCTCCCCTCGGGGCCCTCTCGCTGGCCCCCACTGGCCCTCCGCCGCGAAGCTGATCCCCTTTGAATGTTCCAAGGATCACGACCTTTTATTAACTATTAAATAGTAAACCCAAATATTAAAGAGAAGCACAAGGAAGTTATTTCGGAAAGAACAAATGAACAAAAAGAAAAGCTTGACACAGTACAAGTATAGAAAACAGAGGTTTCTGGCCTGCCGTTCTAGAGAAAGTCAGAAAGAATTTTCGTTCCCACATTCTGTTTTCTTTTTTTTAAATCTCACACGTATATGCTCTCGGTCCACTCCTGTCCCCTCCCTCCCACAGGACTGTTTTAACTTCCCAGTCCCTTTGTCTGCCTTTCTTGCCTCCCGGGATCCTGCCTGCGTTGGGGCCAGATGGCTTCCGGACGCCATCTTGGTTTCCTGGTCCCTGGGTTCCAGCAACACGGCATATACTGTTGTAGATAAAGGCAAAAAAAAAAAAACAAACCTTTTCTTAGGTGGGGCTCATGCTTTTCCCTGGTCTGAATCTCTCACACCAGCTGGGGCCCACCCATTTCCAGTTTGAGGTGCTCTCCTAATCCTCTAGGCCCACAGCAGGGATGTGGTTGACTGACACAGTGGTGATCTAACCTCTTCCGCCTCGGGTTATCAGCGCCCCCTCTCTGTAATAGTCTGACTCATTGAGGTGAGGGCCCTCCACCCTTTCCGCCCTCGAGCAGGGAAATGGCCTTTAAAAAAGTCTATTGAGTATAATCTCCGTGATGTACTCCCGGTATGAGTTGGCCAACCCCCGAGAATGGGAGGTACGACCTCCGACAAGCCCATATTCCCATCTCTCACATATTTACTTTCTTTCACCTTGTTTCTGCGGGCCTCTTTTGGTACGGACTTTTAAAATTCCCTGTGCACGATTTAAGAAGAGGGAAGATATCTTTACCACCGCTAGGGTGCGAGAGGTGTATCTTTTTTTTCTCAAAGAGTGTACACTAGGGTAGTTTCCTTTCCCATCCAAGTAGTTAACCCTTGACGCTCCAAGAGGGAAGGCCAGCCGCTTCTCGGGAACTGTTTTCTGCTGGCCGTGACCATCGCACAAACGTGTCTTGTTTTCCAGAGTTCATTGTCCGGCACACTGCAAAGACGAGCCGTCCTACTGGGCTCCCGTGTTTGGAACTAACATCTACGCAGACGTGAGTATGCTGCTGTTTTCAGGGACCACCTCTCGAAGCACGCTAAGCCCTCGGAAATCACGTTCCAAAGTCTGGATGCCAGAAACCCGAGATCTCATTCCTGTGTCTCTAGCTGACTTCAGACCACAGCACTTCTTTCTGCAACCGTTGCCCTCGTTTCCCGGTTCATAGCGACTACTTCCGCTCGTGTATGTTCACGAATACAGATGCAGGCGTACCTCGTCTTACGCACATGTTTTCATAGTTCAGTCGATTGACTCCCGCTTCCCCGTTGATGTGCATTTGTAATGCGCCGGCTTTCCTGTATCACGTACTTCATTTCCGGATATTTAACACCTTTCCGGCTCTCCTGACGCATTAATAGAACTGGTCCACTCTCCTCACGGTATTTCTTTTTGGCTACGTACCCGCCTAGCTAAAAACACCGGAGGAAATACAAATGACACTAATTTACTACTTGCTGATGACCACTCTTATTACACCGGAGTCTGTTCTTCTGTATTTTCCTTACTGACTTTAACAAGGAAGCTTCAGCCTGAGTTTTCTTAGCGAATCCTCCAGAACGTGGTCTGTTCCCTCCAGTTGCCCGGGGTTCAGGGACATGGCGTCCCGAGAGATGGGAATGTGGTCACAGCCTTGCCCAATAGGCTGTGTGATCTTCTTGCCAAGTTGCTTACCTCTCTGTAGAAGGAGCCAGCTGGGATTTTTCTAGTCCAAGGAATCTTCGAGATCTAAAAATCTCATGATTAGATCAGCGTTGCTTATCCCCGGCTAACATTTTTACTCAACTTTTGTCCATTTTCATTTTAATTGTTCTCTCCCGCCCACCACCATCGTCTTTGCCTCCACCTGCTGATTTGTTCCAGATTCCTGTAAGTGTGAGGTCACGAAGTCCTGTAAAGTCAAACCAACCTTCATGGCTCACCCTTTTTTTTTTCCTATCTTTTTGTCCTTTCCTCTTCAAATGAGTTTTTTTTTTTTCTTCTCAGAAGCCATTAAGCCAAAACTGAGTTTTGAAAGTTTAATGAAGGAGTAAAATAATGTGTATCAATTGTTACAGTGAATGTTTGAGCCACAGTCTGCTATTAAAAGACAGAGACTTTGGTTTTAAAATGATTGAAAAGTAAAGGGATAGGGCCAAGTGATTCCAGCCAAATGCAGAGAAACAATGAAGCAGGAGTGACAATATTGCTGTCTGATACAGTGGAATTTAAGGTTAAACGTTCTGAGTGGGACACCACAATTCATTGCACGGTGGCACAAAAGGTATAATTTATGAAGATCGGATTTATGAGATCAAATCTGTATGCGCCAAACAACATAGCAGCTAAACATATAAAGTTGTTTTCTGAAGGTTAGAACTGCAAGGAGAACTTGATGGAAATTAACACTATAAAGCTATCTTTTGTTGTTTTAGGTTCTTTAAAAACACCGTTTCTAAGTATTGGTGTCCCCATCTTACAGGACAGCTTTAGGCTGTCCCAAAATCACACAGCTGACACAGGCCAAGGTGAGGTGCCAGGAAGGTCTTGCTTCAGGCTCTGTCCTTTCCCCACTCTCTTGTGCCTTGCTTGAATGCACCTGCACTCATAATTACACTGATGTGAACAGGCACGTGGGTGAAGAGCCCTATGGAGCGTTTACCTTGTTCACTAGGTTTTTGAGCTTTTGGAACAACCACAGTGCTCCAAACGGAGCTCGGCACATAAATGATTGTTCAGTGAATGTTTGTTGAAGGAATAAATAAGTGATGGTGTGGGATTAGTCGATGTTTAGATGTTAAGCTGTTCAGAAACTAAAAGAAGGAAAGAAAAAAGGGGAAAAGAGAGGAACAGGGTGGGGAGACGGGGAGAGGAGATTGGCCGAGTAAGGAGAGAAGAAAGAAAGCTCCATCCATTTTAGAGGTTCTTTGTTGGCCTCGGTTTCTAGGTCACTCTGTATTCTGGGAAATGATGATGCCTTTTTGGAACATGTCTGTTTAGCTAAGAGATTTATTTTGGGAGAGTTGTCTCCAGATCTTCGAAGGGCCTAATAGTGCCGCCGTTTCCGCCTGCTCGCCTCGCTTTGCGGTGAGCTGCAGGCAGGAGAGACATCGGGGTGTAGCCCAAAGAGCACAGTCCGGGTCAAGGTGCGAGTTTACGACTCGGTTGTGAGATGGCGGGCAAGCCTTTCCCCCACCCTGGACCTCAGTTTCTTATCTCTTCTCCCCGTCTCCCTCGGTGGCTGGATATGTCCTCACACTTGGGCACGAACGCATCAGAATTCCCCGGAGGGCTTGTGCAAACAGACTTCCGGGCCCTACCCCAGCGTTTCTGACTCCGAATCTGGCGGAGAGCCAGAGAATCTGCATTTTGAGTAAGTTCCCAGATGATGCCGATGCTTCTGGCCGATAGCCCTTGCAGGCTCTTATTGTCCCGTGAAAAATAGCGTCCCGCTTGCCGGCTCCGAGGGGGTCCCCCGCTCTGCTGTTGGCCAGCTGCGGGCTGCTGGGCAAATCGTTTAACCTCCCGGGGCCTCTCTCTGTGAAGAGAGAGTCACACCTCCCACGGAGGATAATTGAGAGACGTCTCCATTTCCGCGTGTGAAACACAACGGGGCCTGTGTGGTGGACGCTCCAAACTGTTACCCACGATGACCCCCACTTGGCTGTCGAGAAGGATCGGGCTGTCGGTGTGAGGCTCTCACATTCCCGGCCGAGGGCTCGGTGTTGTCACGACTGGCGTCCAGAAATCAGGGCCCGGGAGGCAAAGGGCCATCACGGAGGGCACAAAAGCAACGTGCAGGGCCTCTTGGGAGCGTTGAGCCTGGAGGACGCGCCTCCGCGGGCTGGGACTGCGGGAGGCGGGATCGGGGCCCCACATCTGGCAACTCGGGCAGCGTAGCGAGCGGCGGGCCCGCTCTGCCCGGCGGTCAGAACAGTAAGCGTGTTGGTACTCACTCGCCGAGCTCGCCTCCACTGACCGTGCGTTTAGGGGGGCTCTAAACTGATCGTTGCGTTTTGGAAGTCCCCCCGTCTCTCTCGGAGACAGAGGCAGGCGCACTGGTTCAGAATCCTGGCGGGGCACAAACCCTTCCTGGGAACCGGAGGCTGACGGATCCTTTCCCCAGGAGGGGGATTAAGAAGGCTTCCTTGTGCAGACGGGGCGACCAGCTGTCCTGGCCTCCCTGAGCCCGAGGGGTCTCCCCGCATGGGGCGCTAGAATCAGGGAAGTTCTTGCTGACCCCAGAGGCCCCCAGAGTTCTGCCTGACACTCTGGGGCCTCACAGGTCCCCTGGAGCCCACCTCACCCAGCTTGCCTCTTGACGGAGGAAAGATGGGGCCGCACAGGACTGCAACTGCCTTTCAGTAACTCAAGCGACTGAGTCACAGCCCGCACGGGGTCCTGACCTCCGGGCCTTAGTGCGGGTGTTCGCTCTGGCTCTGGGACCCTCCCCCTTTCGGCCGCGGTATTAGCTTCCCAGGGCGCGGGGCGGCCTCTGCCACTGGGAAGCGACTTTCTTCTGCAAAACCAGCGGCCTCTCTGGAAGGGCCTGGGGTTGGAGGCCGGGGCCCACGGCCTGGAGGGGGCTCGGCAGGTTCGGAACAGGACCGGGTGGCGGCCCCGCGTGGGATTTCGAACGGGGGTTTTCCAAACAGCCCCTTTCGATCCGCCCACTCACGTCTGGGGTCAGGAACCCGCTGGATGGCGGATTGCTTGTCCCAGGCCAGGGGCACCTCAGCAGACGCTTCCTTTGCCCGTGCTGTGTCTGCGGACTTGACCCCTGCTGACGCGTCACGTAAAGTAGGACCGTGCAGGATTCTTCTCGGCCGCCCTGCCTCTTCGCGGAGGAGGTGCCGGCCCGGTTGGCCAGCGGTCGGGACCCGAGTGGCTCCACAGGTGATTGCTGGGTCCCAGGCACCGTGCAGACAGGGGGCCTGGGAGACAGCAAAGCCCAGACCCACCCTCCCGCCGGGTGACAGGCACCTGGCGGTGTTCGCGGAGCTGGGACAGGGTCGGCAGCGGCCTCGCCTCCCCTCCCTGCACCGCACGCGATCGCACAACGCCCCGGCCCCCTGGCGGCTCTCAACACGCACAGGGTCTGCCGGCTAAGCCCCCGTGACGGCCACGGCCACGGGTCACTAGGTCACGAGCGAAGGCAGCACCGGAGTCAGCCCCCTGACCCGTGGGCATCGGTTTGACTTTCTGTCTCTGAGCGGCTCCGTCAGCCTGGCCGAACGTTCTCAGACGTCCCTGGGGCCGTTCTCCCGCGGACTCTCTTTTCTGAAGGCTTGCAGATCCTCACAAGTCAGGGGACTCATCAGTGGAAGCTTTTTTGTTATCAGGGGGCGATTAGAAGCCGCACGGGTTTCTGGCTGTTAAGACGTGCCCGCAGGCTTAATAACTTCGTGGCCTAAAAGGAACACACACTTACTCGCTTACGGGCTGGAGGCCAGGAGCCCGATACTGGTCTCGCCAGGGTCAAGCCACCAGCAGAAATTCGTTCCTTCCGGAAGCTCCAGGGCCGCCTGTGGTTCTCTGGCCTTTCCCACTTTCTAGAGGCCGCCCATGGCCCCTGCTTGGGCCGCCGCCTCCTGGCTCTCTCCCTCCTGCCTCCCCTCTCGTGAGGACCCTTGTGATGACTGTGGACCCATCGGTAACACAGGCTCGTCTCTGCACAGGGCCCTTAAGTTAGTCACCTCTGCGGGGGCCTTCGGCCACGCGTGAGGTCACGTCCTCACGGGCCCTGGGGATGGGGGCGTGGGCGTCTCTGGAGGCCGTGACTCCGCGGACCCCAGAAGCACAGACTTTGCGCTCCGCCGGGCCTCAGCTGGAATCTCTACGGAGCCACTAGCTGCCCGCGTGGCCCTGGCCCAGTTCTCGGATCTCCCCAAACCCGCGCTTCCCGGCCTGTGAAGCGGGGATAGCGGCGGTTACCCGTCTCACTGGAAGCGTAAACGAGATAAGAGCCAAAGGGCCTGGGGCACGGTCAGCCCAGAGTCCGCGTTCGCCCTGCTGACCGCGGGGCGGGGGGGGCTGTGCGCCCCACAGACGGATCTGGGTACAAGTGTGTGAGGCCCCGGCCACACGTGCGAGCCACCTGACCGGTGTGGAAGATGCTGGGTCTGGGGCTCCCTGCATAGCAGCTGAATGTGGTGGGGGAGGGGGGAGTCCCGTCCCGCCCCGTCCCCTGCACAAACGCCGTAGGCGACAATGAGCTACAGTGAAGAGGGACACCCACTCCGAGGCCAGGGTTGGATTTTATCGCGGGCTGCACAGCATCACAGAGATGGCGGGAGCGCGTCCCCTACTTAGCTGTTCACCTCCAGTGTGACTCGTGTCACCTGGCCCTCGTCTGGGATGATCCTGAGCGAGTAGCAGCCCTCCCCCCCCACCCCCACCCCATGAATGTGTCCAGCTTGAGAAATGTCGATTCATTAGCCTCAGACAACTCCATCTCGAGGACCATTCTTCTCCTGATTAAGTAAAGGCCCTAAGGAAAGTTCAGCTCAAGGGTTTGTTACCCAGGAATTGGACTACTTGATAACTTGGGAAAATACCACGCCGTGCCCTTGCTTCAAAGCCAGCGGCTGCCTTGGCCCCTAGAATAAGCCTCAACTCCCCCCGGGCTCCCCACAGCCCCTCATGATGGGCCCTGCTCACCCCTCTCACCTGTCCTGCCACATTCCACCCGACCCTCTGTATTCCAGCCTCCCCGGCCCTCTTTCTGTTTCTTGGACATGACGAGGTCACTCAAAGGCCCCAGGGCCTTTGCACAAGCTGCTCCCTCTGCCTGGGTGGCTCTGCCCAGAGTTGTTCCCAGGCTGTGGCCGACTCTTTTTTGCCGTCCAAATCTGAGCTCAAGTACCACACCGAGAGGAGTCGAACCCCTGATTGACTCTCCTACAAGAGCCCTTCCAAACCCAGCCACTTTGTCTCCCGATCTGGCTTTATTTCCTTCGGAAGCAGAGTTGCTATTTTGCGTATTTGTTACTTGTCGGTCTCCCTCAACTCCCTGAAGGCAGAGTCTTTATTTTCCCTGCGGAACTTTTCTGCATCTAGCTCAGTGCCTGGCACGTAGTAGGTGCTCAGAAAGGACTTGCCGTACGAAGGAACGAATGAATGACGCCGGGTCTCTCTGGAGAGACCCCCGGGGGAATCAAGGAGGCGATGGTTGTTTCTTAGCCGTAACTTGATCAGCGCCCTCCCCCACCCCCAACCAGGCCACCAAGTGCTGGCCGATGGCATTAGGGCCTCACCCACGAGCACAACATTCTCGATGTTGATCGCGGCTCTTCTGTGCTTCCAGACTTCAAGCATCTGTAAGACGGCCGTGCACGCGGGAGTCATCGGGCACGAGAGCGGGGGTTACGTGGATGTGATGCCCGTGGACAAAAAGAAGGCCTACGTGGGCTCGCTCAGGAACGGAGTGCAGTCTGAAAGGTAGGGCTGCGTCTTCTGGCTCTCGACACCCAAGGCCAGCCAAGGGCATTCCCACCAGAATTCTCTGCCTTTCTGTTTTAAAAACAAGAACTTTCTCTGACGAAATCTCAGAAGCACCCGGGAGACGCGGTGGGACTTTTTCTGGGCACGGAGGAGCGTGCGTCGTCCCCCGCGGAACAAGTGGGGGCAGATCGTGGTGACGCGGTGGTCCTCTATAGCGAGGTGACAGTATAGTTACTTATGGAAGGAGGAGCCCAGGGTCTGGCATCCAATAGACTAGGCTCTGCCGCTCGCCAGCTCTGTGACCGTGAGCCGCCACCCCATTTCCTGGTGCCTCAGTTTCCTCACCCGTGATGGGGGACCAAACTGGTCCTGGCCTCGCACGGTTGCTGGAGGATGAATCTAGTGCCCGTCTGAGAGCGACAAGCCCTCAGTAGGTCATGGAGGCCGCTCCCAAACCCGCTCCCAGTGTCGCTGCGGGCGAGGCCACACGGCTGCGTCCGGTGAGCGCACCGTGCCCCCCTTCCCGGTTGGACAGTTCAGCGTTTTGCCCAGGGGCTGATCGTCACCGTGGTAAGCAGCCTTGCAGGGGACGTTTGCACCTGCCACGATCGTTTACTTCAGTTGCTGGAGCAAACGTCAAAGGCTTTGGGTATGCCTTTCCGGAACATTCTTCACAAGGCTGCCGGTTTCTGGCCCATGCCGCTCCTTCTCACCTGTGCCCTGCTGTCCATGGAAGCAAGTCCCAGGCTTCACAGCCCGGGGACCCAGGCCCCAGTCCTGGGGCCTCCTCTTGAGAGCCCCGTGAGCTCACACAAGGCACCAGCCTTTCTCAGACCACCCAGGGGCAGATCCCCATCAGGGGTGTATTTGTTCTTAGTGCTGCGGGGGGGGGGGGCTCAAAGCACAGACATTTCTATCCTCAAAGTTCAGGAGGCTGGAGGTCCGCGAGCCACATGTGGGTGGGGGGCTTCCTTCTGGGGCCTCTCGCCTGTTGTGTAGACGGCCGACTCTGTGTCCTCACGCGGCCCTCCCTCTGTGCGAATCTGCGTCCTAATCTCCTCTAAGGTCGCGGTCTGATTGGATCAGGGTCCACCCTCGTGACCTCACTCTTACTTTAGTTACCCCTTTGAAGACCCTCTCTCCAAATATGGTCACCTTCTGAGACGTTGGGGGTTGGGACTTAAACATAGGAATTGGGGCAGGGGCACAATGGAGCCCATAACAGAGGGGAATGCTGACATTTTATATTTGAGGGGGCCTTCTTTTTTTAAAAAAATATTTTTTAATGTTTATTTTTGAGAGAGAGACAGACAGACAGACAGCGCAAGCAAGGGAGGGGCAGAGAGAGAGGGAGACACGATCCGAAACAGGCTCCAGGCTCCGAGCTGTCGGCACAGAGCCCGACACGGGGCTCGAACCCACAGACCGCGAGATCGTGACCTGAGCCAGAGTCGGATGCTTAACTGACTGAGCCACCCAGGCGCCCAGAGGGGGCCTTCTTTTGAAAAAGAGTAGAAAATCTAGAACGTAAAAGTTGCCGGGAACCTTGAAGCCTCGGCTTTCGTGGCTCCAAGGAGCTCGGTGCCCGTGCCGGCCTCCCGGCCTCCCGGCCTGCTGGGGAGTCTCAGCTGTACGTGGAGACGCGGCAGAATCGCATCCAGACCCCCAGGGGCCCCGCGGTAACCCTGCCCTTAGCCCGGAACCGCCAGAGCTAACAGCCTTGGCATCTTCTTGAGCCTGGGCCACCTTTTTTGGGAAAAGCCTAATGAAGGGAAATTCCATTGGTTTTAATGGGAGGGAAACAAGGCAGTGATTAGGTGGAATTTCCTGGGCAGGCGGGAAAGAAATCCCGGGACACCGCTCTGCTGAGCTCTGTTCCCCTCAAAGAGGACACGGTCTTGCTGAGAATTGTGGTGACCGGCCCGCGTGCCCTCTGCCCGGCTCACCCCTGAGCAGCTCGGCGGCCCCCCGAGGGCGGCCGCAACGGCTTCACGTGGGTGGGTGTCTGGGGACGGCAGGGGACTGGGACGGGTCCCCAAAGTGGCTTCTTCCCTGCTGTAACCAACCCCACCCCGGGAAACCCGTCATTTTTTCTCTCTTCCTGGGGGACCCGCCAGGGTTGCTGCCGTCATTATAAATACCTTCTAGGCAGCCCTCTACCCCCTGGGGTAGTGGTAAGACGGGGGGGGGGGGGGGTCTCAGACCGGCCCCCCAGACCAGCAGGATCTAAATCAGCGGGGAGCTTGCTGGAAAAGCGGATTCTCGAGCCCGCCCCCCCCCGCCCCCCGCCAGGCCTGCTGAGTCCAAGGCTCCGGGAGTGGGTTGGGCACTCTGTGTGGACACGGCCTCCAGGGGTCCTGGCGCACGCGGGACGATGACGTGAGGCGGCCGGTCGTGTCCCCGGCACACGCCATGTGGGATTCCGATCGTTTGTGGTTAAACTTCATTCTTTCGCTGTGTTTTCATGGGGCGCCAGGACCAGGGCTGGGGTCCCGGGGTCCCGGGGCCCCGGGGCAGCGAGATGACGGGGTCCACCCTGCACGCAGGCAAGAGGCGAGGCCGGGCAGGCACGCGGGGCCCGATGGTGTTTGGGACCCTGCTCCCCCCGCCCGCCAGCTGGGCGTCCTCGGGTGGGCGTCTCCCTGGGCTTCGGTCCCTCCTGTGTCACGCGGTTGTGGTGAGGTTGTGTGTGCCGAGCACTTCCCGGTGGCTCACCATGAGTGCCTGGTGAAGCCGGCGGCCCTCGTCGCCACGGCAACTTACAAGGTCGTTGCACACCTCGAGGCGTTGTGGTTCTCGCACGCACGCGAGAGCCTCCGTGGACTGTCTTTCAGGACTGGAGGGAGAGCACCGCCCAGGAACCCCTCCTTCCCTCCTTACACCCATCTTTCCGGCGTGCCCTCCCCTGTCACCTGGCGAGCCCGCACCGTGTCCCAGGCACGGGGACCCAGCAGGGAGCACACGGCCTGATCTCTGCCCCTGGGGGACTTGTCATCTAGAGGGGGCACAGATGACCAGAGAAATGACAACGGAAGTAGGGCACCGGGCATCACTATTACGGAGGGAGGCTCGAGGGGCTGAGCACATCCAGCAGGGCCCCGTCTTGCTATCTGGAGGCCCCTCCTCGGTGGCATGGCTCCTTCCAGGCCCCCCCGCCCCTGCCCCTTGTCTCGATGGGACTTCAGCAACCTTCTGCACAGACCCGTGACTGAGAAGTCTCCGCGGAGCCTGTTCCCATTAGGGACCGTGGGAACCAAGCCTGGGCCCGGAGGGTGGCTCTGTCCCAAATGCCTGCTGGGAGCCCAGAGCAGTCACGGTGGGTCCCCAAGGGAGTTGTGGCTGCTGGACCCTCGGGGACCTGTTCACAGCAAACTTCCTTGGAAACGTAGGGAATCCTCCAGAAAAACAAACAAAAGCCTCCTGAACAGAATTCTCAGCACACGGGCCAAAGGTGATTCTGCTGTAAAGTGAAGTGACTTGGGTTTCAGTGGTGGGTTTTTTTCTTGTTTGTTTTTTTCTAAAAGAGGATTTCCTGAAAGTTTTGAAAGAGGTGTCTGTAGAACCGGGACATCGTAAGAGGACAGGCGTCTTCGGTCTCGACACACGTGTCCGTGAAGGTTAGCGGAGGAAAGGAAAGGTTATCAGGAAGAGCTTTTGACGTTAGAACTGGGCTTTGCCCGAATATTCGCGGAAAGAAGCTGGACATCTGGGTGAATATCCGTTCAGGAGTTTTTCCTAGACCGGGACCATTTTGAAAAGGCAGGTTTCACAAGGAGAGATTGGGAAATACACCAACAATGACAGATAATGTTCTTGGTCACTTGTTGTCAACAGACACGCCCCGTGTGTGTCTGTGGCATCTGTGTGGACAGACCTGCATCCGAAGGCGGACGGTCCGTGTAGCAGCTTCTGTGGGCCGGGCACTGTCCTCCCGGGGCCCGTCTGGCACGCCCTTCAGGCCACACGGGTTCTAAAGTTTCTAGTAGACGCAGTAAAAAGGAACAGGAGGAGATATTTAGGGTATGTGGGATTTAAGCTGGTAAGTCAAAATATTAGCGTGTATAATAGGAAGTTACGAAAGAATACGCATTCTCTTTTTCAAATAAGACCTTGGGGTCCACTGCGTATTGTACACATAGAGCACCCCCCAGGTTCGGGCGAGCCACAAGTGCTCCGTGGCCACCGTGACTGGCGGCCGCCATATGGGGCACCCCAGCTCTGGACTCTCAAGGGTTGGGCGTCCGAAAATCTCTCCGTGCGCCCAGAAGCTGAGCCGGAACCACGAAGCTGTTGCTTCCAGATGGGATGAGCTCTGCCCTCTCCCCCACGCCAGCTTGGGCCAAGGCCGGGCGTCGGGCTCCCTCTGCTCGCAAACCGGTGGGTTTTCCCCTCCCACCTTCTAAGGTCTGTACACACATTGGCACACCTGATTCCCCCAAGAGCCCCACGATGGGGGGACCCCAGGAATCCTCACTTTATAAAGAAAGGGAGGCACAGAGAGGTTAAGTGATTCGTGCGAGGTGAGCCAGAGCCACGACTCGAACCCAGGCTGCCTACCCCAGCGCCCACGCTCTTTACCAGTACGCGTGACGCCCCACTGTAGACAGGAGGGGCCGGGTGAGCCTTTAGTGCCCCGGGTACGCTTGTTTGTAACTTTAAAAGTATTTATTAGAAAAGAAGTACATACTTATTTAAATAAGAAGTCTAGGGAGTAGAAAGTAAGGGTTCCCTGCAGGTGCCCAACGGTTAACCTCCGTGAATTGCCCCTTTATAGCCTTTCAGGGCATCCTGCCCCTCCCCCAGCCTCCCCCCCATACAGACAACGCACATGAAAATCAAAATGAAGCTCGTATTACACCGAAATATTTTTACATTTCACGGAAGACGGTTCCCTGGAGTCGATGCTTTCGTGCGGCTAATGCGTTCATCACCGTGCGTGTACCCGCCAGGTGTCAGGCACTGATGGGGAAACCCCTCCCCTGATGGGAGAACGGGGTTTAAACTCGGGAGGAAGGACGGTATTTGCAGCTCGGGGCCATCGAGCTCCTGCTGGGTGCGCGCCCCGACCCGGCGCTTGCGCTGGACAGACTCACATCCTCTGCCCAACGTCCCCAAGGAAAGGGCGCGTTCACACACCCTGTGCGGAAAGCAGGCTCAGCGAAGTGGATCAGCCAAGGTCCTGCGGGTGAGATCTGCACTCTGACTCTTGAAATCTCCTGAGAGATCAGTAAACAGGTGAGACTCTGGGAGAATAGGCTTCACCTCCTTGAAACAAACAAAATACACACACGTATACACACGCGTGCATTTATACATAATTAGTACGCGTGTGTGCACACATACGTAGGAATGATATTTCTTAATAATAAAAAAGAAATCGCACGCTTAAAAGCCGGAAGGACAGTCAAGAGTTCCTTTCCCGCAGTCCTTGTGACGCTGGGTCCCGTGAGTCCGCGGAGCGAGCTGCCAGCTCGTGGGCAAGCCCACGGTCTCTCCGGGGACAGGCCGCCCCGAATCACCTGCTGTGCCGTCATGCAGTCTGTGTGTGTGACCAAGCGGCCATCGGTCCCTCCCGGAGTGGCCTTCACCGGCGGCTCCAGGATGCAGCCCTGTGTTCGCGGCTCCTCGTGGGGCTGCAGCCTCCCCTCCCAAGGGGCTCCCCACACCCCAGCCCCCCACCGCGACCTGGGGTGGGCCAGTGTCACCCTCGGAGAAAGCAGGGCCACAGCCTGATTGCTTAGGATGACGGTTAGGAGAGGGTCCCGGGGTCTCCACCCTCTTGGGTCCACATCCTGGTGGCACCTGGACCAGGTGTTTAATCTGGGACAAATCGCGTCATCTCGCCGAGCCTGGGATCGCTTTCCGTAAGTGGCGAGAACCTTGGAGATCTCGTGGGGTGGCTGCAAGGGCCACGGGCGCTAAGATTGCGTAAGGACCGCGGTGGCATTGTCGGGTCGTGCAGCTGGGCGGGGCCGCGGGCTCACGGGGGGGGGGGGGGGGGGGGGGGGGGCGGGGGGAGTGGCCACCCGAAGGCTGCAGACCGCTAACCGGGGCTGAGTTGTGACCCCCTGAGGCCGCAGACCCTGGACGCTTCCCAGGGCGCCCTGGTCACGGCTCTGCCAACAGCTGAGGCTCTTGGAGCGCTGAGTCAGCCCGAGGGGCTCCCGAGGCTTCTCCCGCCAATTCTGGTTCTCCCCAGCTCTGCAAGGGCCTTGCGTGTTGGCTTTCTCTTCCTTCCTTCCTTCCTTCCTGTTCTTCTTTGCAAAATAAAATTAGGCCTCCGGAAATAATTTCCATTTCAAAATGGTTTTAAGAAATCAGTGTTACGAGGGCGCCTGGGTGGCTCAGTCACTTTAGCCTCCGACTCTTGGCTGCCGCTCAGGTCGTGATCTCGCGGTCCGTGGGTTCAAGGCCCGCGGCGGGCTCTGCGCGGACAGCTCAGGGTCTGCTTGGGACTCTCTCTCTCCTTCTCTCTCTGCCCCTCCCCTGCTTGCACATGCTTGCACTCTCAAAGAGGTAAGCATTAGAAAAAAAATGTTCTAACGAATCTTAAGAAATTAAAATCTTAAAATCATTTGCTCAAAGTGTCTTAAAGTTAAGAAATTACCTCCGGAAATCCCAGTCCCAGAAACAACCACTGTGAACATTCTGGTGTGTTTCCTTCCAGATTTTTTTCTGTTCGCAAGCACCTTATTTTTTTGTTTTTGTTTTTGTTTTTACCTAGAAGGGATCAGACCCCCTGTATTGTCAGGCTAATGGTCTTTTCCAGCGAGCCACAGCTGGTGAAGGTGCTTCCAAGCCACGTCCGATGTGGCCACGCCGTCATTCACGTGATGGCTCTACACTGTCCCCCTGTGTGGACAGACCACCGCTTCTAACCCAGCCGACGGACATCCGGCCTGCTTCCTGTGCTCTCTGCTGTGATAAACAACGCAGCAGAGAACATCTTTGCACAAGCCCGTGTGCTTTCCTGACAGTGTCGTAAGGCAACTTCCCTTCAGTGGGCTGGTCACGGCAGCACATCAGCCCCTGGTGACATGGGCCCCCAGCGGCCTCCAGGGCGGCCGGGACGAACCCCCCTCCCCTTACCTCGCAGGGTCACAGCTGATGCAACCCCCGCCTGTCCGTCCGCCCTCTTGACGCCTTGTTCCTCCTCGTTACCCATCACGCGCTGGCTTCTCCGTTCCGGGGACGCCCTGAGACCAGGGCTGTCGGACCCATTCTCACCCGACTCCGGACCCCCGGCTGCCGTGTTTTCCCGTTCGTGTGTGTGGCGGGGGCGGAGGGGGGGTCTCCTTGTCGCTCAGCCCAACGCACAGATGCCGCCTCCCCGACCGGGGCTTCTCCACCCCTGCGTCTACAGCTGCTGCCTCCCCACGCTGCTCTGTCCCATGTCCCTGCGTCCCTCACCCCTGCCCTCCTCTGATCCCGTATCCCCGGGTGGTTTTCCCCAAGGACCCATCGCTCTCTGGGATTATCTCTTAGCCTACGTAGCCGTTTAGCCCCTACCACCAGCCTAGGCTCCGTGAAAGCGAGAACCCCACCCGCCCCGTTAACCCCGTGTCCCCAGCACGCGGCCCGTGCCTGGCACGCAGTAGGTGTTCAGCTTCACGCTGGCCGGATGAACAAATTCAGAAATGGGTTCACAACCCGTTGAGGGATTCCTAAAACCCCTTTTCTGAACATTGCCCGGAGTTGCTGTGCCACGGGCGCTCCCTTCTGTGTCTGGGCGTCCCAGGGAGTCCAGAGAGGATCGAGGGCGAGGTGTGGAGCCGGAGGGCGGGCGGGCTGGTTTACGGTCCATCAGTCACACCCACGCTTCAGACCCGCACAGCCGCCCACAGGCCGGCAGGACTGGAGCTCAGTGAGCGTTTGGGGCGCGAACAGATGGGGAGCCACCCAGAGGCTTTTTCGAGGAGCCCAAACCTGGAGGGACTCTTGGCCTGAGACAGCGGCCGAGCCCCACGCTTGTGGCGCCGACACCCTGGGCGACGGCCGCGCGCTGGTCTGATGTGTTAAGAAACACACGTCCCGTTCGGCGGGCCTGCCCTCGCCCCCGACGTGGGCGGGCTGCTCGATGGGGATGCTTGGGGGGGGTCGGCAAGTCACGCGGGCACCTTGGGTGCTTGGCCGGATGACCTCCTGAAGGGCCCCCCCGTCCCTGGGTCGTTTGGGGCCCTGTGACGCGGAGAACCCCCCCGCCCCGTTCGCAAAACGTACAGTAGTAAGTCAGAGACACGAGCCCTGGTATTTTCCCCAGCGTGGCTCGCCCGCCGTGAGGAATGGCCGAGAGCCTTGCGGCCCTGGGTGGTTCTTCCGGACTGTTCATCTGGGCAGAGGATCTGGGGAAGTCTCGCAGCCCAGAGGCCTGAGGAGGGCCCTGGAACCTGAGCTTTCCAGAAACCAGCAGGGCAGCCGGGGTAACCGCGGCCCCGGCACGGCCACTGTCCCCCTCCGCCGTCGGGGGGAGATGCTGGCACGGAGGCCGGCGGCCCCCATTCTGCTCCGTCTGGACTGCCTGGCTTTTCCTCGCAGCCCCATCTCGCCAAGTGCTCCCATCGGATGCCCGTTCCAGAAGTTCAGCCCCGGGGTAGCCAAGAGCACGAAGCTGCCATGAGGCGAGGGGAAAACGGGCAGGAATTCCGAGCGGCCTGCTTCCCGAGGACCGCCGCCCTGGCCGAGAAGTCTGAGAGCGCAGGGGCCCTTCGGTCCCGCAGTTTCCAACCCGGGCCCCTCTCAGCGGGAGGGGAGACCCCCCCCCCCACAGGAAGTCACGGCGACGTCACGGCCGGGCCGTTACTCCTCTGCTCAGACTCATTCACGGGGACGAGCAAAATGCAAATGAAAGCTCCGTTTGGACGCCCCTCCCTACTTGTGAATGGCCCAGAACCAGAAGCCGGATCCCACGCGCCGCTGGCCAGCCGGTGGGCTGAACGGGCCGCCGGGCGTGTTGTTGACGGGACTGGTCGGTCGCTGGAACCTTCCGTCGGGCAAGCCGCCCGGCTCGCACAAGCACGTGTCCTGCGATCCAGCCGTTCTGCTCCTCGGGGCTGATCCACGGGTGCCCTCAGACCCGTGCAGAAAGTCCCGTGCCCCCCGTGGCACCGTTGACAGGAGCAGAGTATGAGGGACCTACTAAGTGTCCGTGAACAGGGACCCGGTCAGCTGCCGCTTCACTACAACCGACTACTATGCAGCCGCCTACGAAGCCGTGAGACGGCAGGTGCTGGCGACACCGTGGGGACCCTGCCGGCCCCTCACGTGCGGCGGGGGCGGGGGGGTGGGTCACGTCCGGCAGTGCAGCTGCTTTGGGAAACCGTCTGGCGGCTATCTAAAAAAGAGCCGTCACGTAACGTGTGACCCCGCAGGTGCGGCTCCTAGCCGTCTGTCCCCGAGAATCGGCCGACACGTGTCCTTACGGACACGTCATCGACAGACGTTCGCAGCAGCGTTCCGTCCTGGGAGCCCGAAGCGGACGGGGTGTAAATGCCCCTCACCCGGGGGATGGGTGAAGAAAATGTGGCCCGTCCCCTGAATGGCGCGTGACGCAGCCCTAACGAGGGATGAAGCAGGGACCGATGAGCCCCAGAAACACCAACCCGCGCGAGACGAGCCAGCGGCACGAGGCCCCGTCGTGTGTGATTCCGTTTACGCGAAGTGTCCGGGACGGGCCAGTCTATACGCACGGAAGCTGGCAGGGCCCGTGGGAGGGGAACTGATCCAAACTGGGCGCGGGTGGTGTTTTCTCGGGGGTGTTTGTGGAGGGGATTCCACAACCCCGTGAAATCACTAAAAATCACTGGGTTGCACACCGAAAAGGGGTCAGTTTGGTGGCTTTGTTAACAATCGGCAGCACTGTTTTGTTTTTGTTTCTGTTGAAAGCCTTCACTTAGCTGCGGGATTTAACCCCTGCCTCGAGAGGGTGGCTGTTGCCAGATGTGCGACCTGGGGCGGCTGCGTGACCTCGGGGGAGTCCCGCTTCTCTCTCGCTGCCTCAGCCTCCTCGCCTGCACACCAGGGTCACTCACGCAGCCCCCGGGGAAGAAGGCCAAAGGCGCGTACGAGACCGTGCAGCGTCCGAGCCTAGCCCGTGTGCTGTTTTCGTCACGGCGGCTCAGGCGTCCTCGTCACGATGCTGTCCTGCCGATCGGTCAACCAGACGGCCACCGGTCGAGCCGGCGGGGGGTAGCCGACGCCAGGCAGCGGTCTCGGAGGGCGCGCTGGGTTCAGACAGACTGGGGCCGGCGACTCCCGGAGTTCAAGGCGAATGAGTTAGCGGCCCTGCCTGACCTAGATTCCCCCCCCCCCCCCCCCCCGGGCCGCCTTGCGGAAAGAGTGGAGCCTGCCAGCTGTTCCTGGCAGGGGCACGCTGTGTTTCCAGCAGTTGCGGGCAAGTGTCCCTGGGCCACGATGCTTCCACCCTGGGGCCAGGGGACACCCAGCTCCCGCTTTGCGGCTGCCTGAAAGACGCCCTCCAGACCTTGCGGTAATGTGGCCTCTGCCTTCTTTTTCAGCCTGAGGACCCCTCGTGACGGAAAGGCCTTCCGGATCTTTGCCGTCAGGCAGTGAATTCCCAGCGCCGGGGAGAAGGGGCGTCTTCGAGAGGGCTTCAGGGTTTTGCTTTTTATTTTTATTTTGTCACTTGGGGGGGGTGGGCTGGGGATATAGAGAGGCGGGAAACTTCCTTTCAATGGCGTTCAGTGTCACACCCTTTGTGCCTTTGTCTGAAACCACACGGAGAAACGGCGCCCTCGGGGTCCCGGCCGGATGGCTGGTGACTGGCCCCTCTGCAGGGACAGTCGCCCAGGTGCCCCTTCCCGGTGCTCTTTGGTGGGGGGTGGGGGGGGGCGTGGGGAAGGTTCCAGGCCTGCGGACGTGGCAGGACCCGGAGCTCACGCCGGGAGGCAGGCGGGGGCGGGAAGGGGCTCACGGAGCATCCAAAGGGTTTCAGGAAGGGAGTGGAAGGTGGTTATTTAAAAACTTTGAAAACACAGTCCGTCCCCACCAGTGGAGGAAAATGGGCTTAATGTTTGCTGGTCAGACAAATGGGCTGGAACGAGGGGCCGGGGACGTGAGGCCCGGGCTCGGCCCTGGTCCCCGTCCTCGCCGGCACCCTGCCTCGCACAGGCTGGTTCTGCGGACGGCAGGGCTGGCTTCTTTAGGGTTCCGCAGTGACCCCAGAGATTTATCTCGTCTTCGTCCTTCCCTGTGTCCGCGTGGCCCGTCTGTTTGCTGCCGTGACCTTTGGTCTCCTTGAGGACAAATGAACCAGGATCCTTTCTTTGCCCCCTCCCCCCCCACCCCGCCCCGTAGCCCTCGCCCCAGCCCAGACTGGTTTACGCACGATGTTTCCCACCGGGGTCTTTGCTTTGCGAGCGGTTCTGTCGGCAACCCCACTTTTTAATTTTTTTTTTTTTTTAAACAAAACTCTTAGCGCCCGTCGGTCCCACTGTTTCGTTGCTGCCTTGAAAAAGTGGCAGTCAGATGTGCAGAGTCCCCATCCGTGGGATGACCCAGTTTTGAGCAGCGGGAGGAATGGATTCCTCAGTGCATTCCTCGCCGAGGTTAGCAGCTCTGGGAAGGGGGGGGCCGTGTGTGGTTATGAAACGGTCCTGCGGCATAACAGCAAAAGCGACAGTAACACTCTAGAAGGATTTCTCTTCCTGTTTTTGTGGAACGGCTCTTGCCAGACGTTCCTCCGGCTCTGAGGAGCGTGGGGCTCTCTGGTTTCCACTTTACAAAAGTCCTTCACAAGCCCAGACCAAAAACCCACAGGGAAAGAAAACACCCTTTGGTAAATAGCGTTGCTCCACAGAAGGTGACGCTCTCCCCGCCCCCCCCCCCCCCCCCAGGCCGGCCGGCCGGCAGGTCACCTCTGGGAACACCGGTTTCAAATCCGATCTCAACTGGCCGTCAAAATATTGGAAAGGCCAAGGGACCAGCAGACGGGTTTTTTGTTTTGTCGGGGTTTTTTTTAAAGCAAAGCTGGGATGGTCTGGACAAGGAAGCCTCCCCCGGGGAAGGAAGTCCCAGGTTGCTGAGTGCATCCCGACTAAATTCACAGACTGGAGGTGAATGGCTTCCCTCCGGCCGGAGGGAGTTGGTGAGAGCCGTGAAACTCTTCGCACGCTGAGCTGAGAGCAGAAGAATTTGGTCAGCCTGTCAGTGACGGGTCTCGTTACAGCCCAAGATCTGGGTACTTGGAAACTTCTGGATTCTAAGGGTTGTGCTGCTGGACTTCCGCTTCATCAGACTCTGCTCTGTGACCGGCCTTTGGCGGCTGTGGCTTTGCTGGGGCTCCGGGCTTGTTAGAAGTCGAGGCGGCCCGCGGGTGTCCCAGGGGGCTGGCCGTGAAGGCGTCCCACCCAAGGGAGAGTCTGAAACTTCCAGAGCGAGTCCAGCCCATCATCTGGGGGCTCGTTTGGGTTTCCGAATGTCTCATGAACCGGCCCGTCTAACAGGATAGACAGATCCCCCCTCTCCCCCGTCCCCCCGAACCAGAACTCGTCCCTCCCGTGCTCACAAACGTTTTGAAACTGGAACCATTTTCCTTCTGAAGATGGAAACAGGCCTACAAAGGCAAGGCCCCTGTAGTCAGAGACCATCTCTAACTTCGCGTGTTAGCAGGACCCGTTGCCCCCGTGGGCACTTGACCCACAAAAAGATGACGAATCAGGCCAGCGGTGTTTCAGGGTCTGACCCTGCCCCCCAAACGAAAAGGTTCTCGTTTCCTGCAGATTTTTGCCCCCACTGTGTTCTGATTTTTTTTTTTTTTATATTGTCTGTAGGCTCACTCAGCCCGCAGCTTACATGTGTGCTTTTTTCTATGAAAAATGATGTATTTTACTACTTCCTGTGTACAAAAAGTTTATTGTAAATTGTGTGTGTGTGTGCTTTGCACGAACGGGGACCACGTTGCTGTCGTTTTGTCGTTTCAATAAACCTGGTTTGATTTCTAACGTGTCTCTGTGTCGTGTCTCTCGTCGGGCAAATCCGAACAGTCTGTGACATCAAACGTTGGAAACCACCTCGGAGGCGCCTCGCAACTGTGTTTACACCACGCGTGTGACACACGGGCGTGGGGGGGTGCCAGTCCCTGCGGTATTTTCTGGAGCCCCGGGGAGACCCCCACCTGACAAGCGGCAAGAGGGGTGTGCCTTAAAGGATGCAGACCGTGCATGGGTGGGGGGAGGGGGGTTGCCAAAATGCAGCTTCTGGCCCAGCGGGTCTGGGCGGGGGCCCGGGCACCTGCACGTTTCACGACCTCCCGGTGACGCACACCCTGCTCGCCCCCAGAGCTTATGCTGTGTGTCAGCCGTTCGTCCGCTCGGGCGGCCCCAACCGAGCACCACGGACCCGGGGGCTCAGACGACAGAGATTTATTTCCTCCCGGTTCTGGAGGCTGCACGTTCACGGTCAAGGCGTCCGCAGGGCTGGGAAGCCGGCCACCTTCCCCCGTTTCTTGTCTCTGTGCGTGCATCCCTCGTGCTGCTGCTTGCTTGCTTTCCTTTTATTTAAAAAAATTTAAAAATGTTTATTTACTTTGGAGACGCAGACAGAGCACAAGTTGGGGAGGGGCAGAGACAGAGGGAGACACAGAATCGGAAGCGGGCTCCAGGCTCCGAGCCGTCAGCCCAGAGCCCGACGCGGGGCTTGAACTCACGGACCGCGAGATCGTGACCTGAGCCGAAGCCAGAGGCTCGACGACGGGGCCACCGAGGTGCCCCTGGCGCTTCTTCCTAGAGGGACACCAGTCCTATCGGACGAGAGCCCTACCCTTATGATCCCATTTAACCTGAATTAATGAACTCCTTAGAGGTCCCGTCTCCGAGTACGGTCACATTGGGAGTCAGGGCTTCAACATGTGGACTTGGGGAGCGAGGGGGGACACCAGCCCCTTTCGGTGACATCGCAGCCGTGTGTCCCCACGCGTCCCAATACGCGGCAGTCGCGGGAGGCTTTCGGGGGCTTGGCTGCTCTTTTCGTCCACCGTCCACGCTTCTGCCTCTGTGTGCTCAGTCACCTCTGTTTATGTTCTTTTCATTGAGGGTGGGATAGCTTTCCTCCGTAATGAGTATATTTAGGCTGTTAAAATGTCGATTTGATTAAAAATATTACACGAGCGCTTGTGCGACGGGAGTGCACAACTCACGGAGACTGGGCAGCGGCCGGTGTCGGGCGAACGCTGGTTCCTGACGAGTGCCAGGTCAAGTCCGTAGAAGTGCCCTGATGGCGGTTCTCACAGGCCACCGGGAAGCTTCCTCCCCCCGCACCCCCGCCCTAGATCTGCAGCCCCTTCCTCCTGCATCCAGAAGTCCTGATGTCCCGGGACACCTCAGTCCTGTGCTGTCCCCAAACCTCCGCATGTCAAAGCTGCAGCATCGGCTGGGGGAGGCGGTGGCCGCGAGGAGGGGGCCGGCTTCCTCCTCGTAGAAGTGACCGGAGACGGGGCAGAGTAGCGTGAGTCCGTGCTGAGTGTCGTGGGGGCTCAGCACCAGGTGACACGGTGGCAGAGAGCACGCACCGGGGAGTCCCTGGGCCGTCCCCACCTCTTATGGGCACCAGGACCTCAGACAAGCCACTCTGCTTCCTCAGGCCTCACGGCGATCACTGGTGCCCAGGGGGGAAATCAGATGATTCCTGGGGGCTCCTGGCGGACATCCCTACAAATCCTCACCCCTCCCCGGTGCCCAGGACGGCCCCCCCCCCCCCCTCGCCGTCCCCATGCTCAGGGCTTGAGACACGTCGCTGGGCGGGACTGGAAGGGCCTTCTTCCCACGATGTTCGTCTCATCAGGGAAGAAACCGTTCCCGGTGTCACCCACTGGGGCTGTTCTAAGTCCCCTTCCCCATAAACAGGCCACGTGCCCACTCCTAGGCTTGTCCCAAGCAGCCACTGGAAGAACGGGAAGGCTCCCTAAGAGCAGAACGAGGGCCCAGGGGGCCTCGGAGGCTGTTTTGAACACATGCAGACTTGCTTCCGTAGCGGGGGCACAAAGAATTACGAGTCAGGACCCAGATGTGCCTGAGTTCGAATCCCAGCTCCACTCCGCCGGCTGTGGGAGGCTGGGCAAGTTCCTGAAGCTCTCTGAGCATCACGGCCTCCTGCGTAAAAGGGCGATGGTCACGGTGTCTGTTCCCCTGGGTGGTTATGTGGACTAGGTGGGGCCACACTTGAGATGTGCTCACACCTGGCGTGTACACATAATTGCCCTGTCGCTCCACAGGGAGAGCTAACGCCCAGGGGTGTGGGCCCCAGGGAGACAGATCCCTGCCTAATTGGCAGGCCTGCCCAAAGATGAAAGGGCTCCCGTGGAGAGGGAGTGAGCTCCCTGTCCCTAGAAGAAGGCAAGCAGAAGCTGGAAGAATCTCGGACCGGAATGACCGCAAGGCCCCTTCCCTGGTTCTGGCTGCTGGCAGAGACCTGCCCTTCCCGACGCTGCCCTGCCCAGAGCGCCCTGAGGACCCGGGGACGGTGACGTGGGGCCACGAAATCCTGAGAGCATGACAGCTTCGTTCTAAAAGAAGGAAAGAACGATAGCCTCGTGGCTCTGTAGGGGGTCCGAGAGCCATCATGTCGCGTGGGGTCCCTTCCGTCGGTCACCTATCCACTTTCCAGTGTTTCACACCAAACCGAAACCTGTCCTGAACGGCCAGTGGGGCTTAAAAACTCGTCCGGATCCTTCAGGGGCACCCGGGTGGCTCAGTCGGTTAAGCGTCTGATTCTTGGTCTCATCTCAGGTCATGGTCCCGCGGTTCGTGGGTTCGAGCCCCCCGTGCTGAGCGCACGGAGTCTGCTTGGGATTCGCTCTCTCCCTCTCTCTCTGCCCCTCCCCGGCTCGTGCGCGCTCTCTCTCAAAATAAATAGATAAGCTTAACAAAAAGTTTAAGTTTATCGTGCTGCTCCCTCCGTCGGCACCTGGCCTGGCTCTGAGGTGGGGGGAGAGATGTCTCCGTGTGCCCTGTGGCTGTCACCACGAGGGACGGGGATGGGCCGGCCCGGCAGCAAGCAGCCTGCTTTCACCTCCTTACGCCATGGTGGCCGCGGTCTCCAGGGGGTTTCCTCCCCGTCCCACCGCCCCCAACACCCCCCTGACACGGGAAGGCGGCAAAGGAATTCACCTGCGCAGGTGCCCCTATGTGCCGGGTCCGGGCTGGGCTCCAAATAGATGCTGCCGTTTAACAAGGTCATCCTGAAATCATTGTCGCGCTATATGCTGACTCATCGGGACGTACGTGTTAAAAAACAAAAAATAAAATTAAAAAAAAAAAGTAGACGGTCAGTCTGCGAGCCATAGTTCCCTGGCCCCTTCTCTCGAGTGTGGACGTTGCAAACCGGTTCCTGTGCGTGTCTGGTAATTTTAGGTTGTATCTCGACATTGTGCTAACGCACCAGGGAGACTAGACTGTTCTGCCTTGAGCGGGAAATTCACTTGGCCTGGACTCAAATTCTGACACTGCACGGCCTGCAGCCGAGATCGTTTGGATTTCGCCGGCCTTCGCTGCTCTGGGCTTTTGCGCAGTTCAAGGGTCAGCGGAGACTCGGACACGCCCCCGCTGCAGCGCTCTCCTTTCTGGGGGTCCCCCCCCTACTTTCTGGGTCCTCTGGTTCTAAGACCTCAGGTTCTTAGCAGTTGATGATACAGTGGCAGCCCCCGCCCTCCCGGCTTCGGCCTCGGGGAAGGGAGGCCCCGGAGGGACAGCCCAAGGAACAAGAGGGTGAATTTTGGCTTTTAAGTTTCCGGCCAGGCTTGGCGTCTGTTTTCTCAGCTCTTTATTTCGACATCATTTCGGACGTGCAGAGCGGTTGCGAGAATGGAACCAGAAGTCCCATACACCCTCCGCCCACACCCTCCAGATCACTAACCTGGGGAGACGTGTGTTGAGACCGTGTAGACGCCCCATTCCCCCTGAAACCCTCGGTGGCTGGTTTTAGCCCTCGGAGATCCTTCTTGCCCGAAACGAGTATCCCGGGGCAGTTGTCAGATGGTAACTTGCCCGACGGAAACTTCTGTGATCACACTGTGCCCTCCACCTTTGTTGGTTGGCAAGATGCTGGCCCATCCCCTTCCTCGTTTCTTCCCACGCACACACGTGTTGGGTTTTGTGTCTTATAAGGACTTTCTACGTGATATGCATACCTTACACGCACACACACGCACACACACCCCGGGACGGCTCGCCGAGTCCTCTTTCGTACCTACACAACGCCCTCCTATCATTTCCTCCTTCGCTGTTCGCTCACCCCCGGCTGCGGCGGTGGCGGGGGGGGGGGGGGGGGGGGGGCGCCTTCCAGCTGGCTTCTCCGTGATCCTGACATGGTCCTATCCGTTTTGGCACAACTTTCTGGCACGACAAGATGTTCCCGGCTCGTCTTGTACTCTCCTCGCCCCGGCCCTGGATCAGCCGTTTTCTCCAAGGAGCCCTAGTTCCTTTCAGCGGGGATTGTATGTAAATAGACATGAAAGTCTCTGGCGGAGAACACAGATGGAAGGACGCTCGCGTTGCAGAAGCCAAAACCTCACGGAACACACAGAATGTGGGAGAATCTGGCCCGTCTCCCCGGGCTCTCCGGAGGAGAGGGGAGGAGAACCCTAAAGCCAGGTGCCGGCCATCGTCTGGGGGGCTCCCCAGCCCGTGAGGCGGAGCCCCCCTCCCCTGGAGAGACTTCCAGCATCTGATGCTCGCTTCCCAGACTCCCTTGCAGCGAGGGTGCACCCAAGCGTCCTGTTCCCCTGGCCTTGAACTGGGAGCCCCTGATGCAAGGAAGCTGGTGTCCAGAGACCTCTCTCAGGGGAACGGTGGGGGCTCCTGGGGGTTCATTGTTTATCTGCAAGTCAAATTGAACTGGGTCTCCTGTGTCTTACGTGGCAACCGCGGGCCTGGGGCCGACGGGAGAGTCCAGGCCCCCGCCCGGGGCCACAAGCCCACACTCAGCCACCCAGCAGGCGGGTGCCACCAGACCGGTTCTGTGCCGTGACCTTGGGCGTCGTTTCCCCGGCTGCAGAACCTTCCTGCCTGGTCCGCCCGCCCTCCCTGAGGCCCTGTGGGATCCTCAGTGTCCTTGTGACAAGTCCCTCTTCTGTTCATAGGCGCGCAGGGCACTGGGAAGGGCCAGCTGTGACCACCTCTTGTGCCGGAGCCAGGTGGGGGCCCTTCCAGAACTTGCAGAATTCCCCAGCCTGTAGCCAGACCATCCACCCACCATGCTTCCTTCTTTCCTTCCTTCATCTATCCATCCATCTTTCTTCCTTTCTGTCTTTCTTTCTTTCTTTCTTTCTTTCTTTCTTTCTTTCTTTTTCTGTTTCTTTCCCTTCCTTCCTTTTCTTTCTTTCTCTTTCTTTCTTTCTTTCTTTCTTTCTTTCTTTTTCTGTTTCTTTCCCTTCCTTCCTTTCTTCTTTCTTTCTTTCTTCTTTTTTTCTGTTTCTTTCCCTTCCTTCCTTCTTCTTTCTTTCTTTCTTTCTTTTCTGTTTCTTTCCCTTCCTTCCTTTCTTTTTCTTTCTTTCTTTCTTTCTTTCTTCCTTTCTTTCTTTCTTTCTTTCTCTTTCTTTCTTTCTCTTTCTTTCTTTCTTTCTTTCTTTCTTTCTTTCTTTCTTCTTTCCCTTCCTTCCTCCTTGCTTCCTTCCTTCCTCCCTCCCTTTCTTCCTCCTTCCCTTCCTTCCTTCCTCACGTTTCTTCTTCCTCACGAGCCCGCGAGGCAGGTGTGGACGCCACGTTTCCAGACGAGGAAGCCGAGGCCCACTGAGGCCAGGCGCCTCGCCAGCCACAGCCGCGGGCCCACCCCAGGCCGCCGTCCCCGCAGAGACTTCCTGTCAAGCTTCCTTCCAGCCGGACTTGCGCTGGCTCGCCTGCACATTCTGTGGGACTTTGAAAATCAAGATGGAAATTACCAGGCCCTCCTATCTGCCTGCAGCCCTCCGCCCTCCCTGTCCAGCTTGGCCTGGAAACGGCCCGCTCTGGCCAAATGGGTCAGTGGAGACAGAAGCATTTGCTGATGGGTGTGGACGCTCGTGAACTTGGTCTTACCCCCAAACAAGCTGGTGCTGTTATGCAGGGGTGTGTGCGGGCCCAGGTGTGTAGGGACAACAGTCAGGACCCCGAGCGGCCCTGGGCCGAGGCCTGGGGGCACCGTCCCGCCGTGGCCCGGAGCAGGCCTGAGGGTCGAGAACCACCCACCGTCCACTCCCGCAGGAGGCTGGCGGAGCCTCGAGACGTCTGATCCCAAACGGAAAACTGAAACCACCATCCTCCGTCACTGCAGACATTTGTCGCCGGACAAGGACGCACATAAACAGCTTAATTGGAACCATACCACTGCCCTCCTCCCTCGCTCCTTCCCCGGGGCCTCCCCGCTCGCCCGGGGACGGCGGCAAACAGGCCACTAAGTCACAGCACAGGGCCCACTTGCTTCTCTTCACCGGGTCGAGCCTGCCGGGCCTCCACGGTCTTCACGACAGCCCCGCGTCGCGGGAGCGGCCGTGCCCACCTGCCCGGGAGGAAACCGAGGCGTGAGTTCCAACGTTCGGCCGAGGACGCGCAGACAAGAGGCGGAAGCCAGGTCCTGGCCAGGCTCCGCACAGACCCGGCCGCCCTCGGTGACCGAGGAGGGAGTGCTGGGGACGCTCACGCAGTGCCGCGTCCCAGCTCAGCCTGCCTCGTGGGGTGTGCCCAGCCTCAGTGCCCCCCTCGGAGTGCCAGCGGGGCAGCCACCTGCCTCGGAGACTCGTCACACGGCCGGTAGGCGCCTGAGCGGGGCTTCACCCCCGCGCGGCGTGGCCGCGACTCGGTTTCCCCCGCTGTCTCAAATCTCGGTGCTTCCGCTTCCTGGGGATGCTCTCCCCACGCCCTCACTCTTGTGCCGTCAGCCCTCCTCCCCCCGGACTTTTCTCGCCCCAGGACCATCGGATGGGGGTGGGGTAACCGAAGGGTCAGCAGCCCGTGGGTTAGAGCCCCGGCGTGGACCTTCTAGCTGCGTGACCTTGGGCCAGCTCCCTAAACTTAACCTCTCTGTGCCTCCGTTTCCTTATCGGCACCGGGGGGGCAGTCACGGTACCTGTCTCCCAGGGGGGGTGACAGGGACTCCCTGAGACTGTGCGGAAGGTGCTCACGACAGCACGCGGCACTTGGCTGTTGCCCACGGGCTCCTTACGAATAGTGACGTCTCAGTCCTCGGAGCGATCCCACGGGGGGGGGGGTGCCCATGTCGCCCCCATTCCACGTGACACAGAGAGGGTAAGCGGCTCGCCCACGGTCGCCCAGCCTGGAAGGGACAGCCCTGGGATTTGAGCCTCAGCAGGCAGGTGGGGAAGCATGCCCCTCGCCGCTGGGCCGGGCCACCCTCACCCTCGCACGCGCCACAGCCACAGGCCGGAGCCACGTGGCAGGACACGGGTGCCGACCGGACGTGGGGGCATCCGTTTCGTAACGCGCTTAATTCTCCAAACTTGGCTCGGAACGGCTGTCCCGGTTCCCAGCTCGCGGGTCCAAACAAGAAACACGCTCTTCAAAAACAACAAGTCAAGAGAGGCAAAGACTCCGGATTAGGGGGACGAGAGACCCGGCTTAGCCACAGCAAGCGGGCCCAGGTGCGGGGACGGCCGTAGAGCGCTTGGGTGGGGGCAGCCGCGACACGGGCTGGGTGTCGGGCGACCGTATTTTCATGGGGAACCAAAGACGCCGTCCTGCCCTGGTGGTCGTGTGTCCCCGACCCGGGTCGTGCTGCGGTAGGTCAGAGTCCTGTTGGTAGGAAATCCACACGGAGGCGTTTCAGAACAGGAAGGACCCGTGTGTCGCTGTAGTATCTCTCTCTCTCTCTCTCTCTCTCTCTCTCTCTCTCTCTCACACACACACACACACACACACACACACGTTTCTGCAGGTTTGCAATTACACCAAAATAAAAAGGTACAAAGTATAATGACTAGAAAAGAAAACCCGGTGCCGTCACGAGTGCAGTCTGGACGTCTCGCTCAGGCACGGACGTCCCCAACACGGACACCTGTGCCTTCTCAGCCCGCCGAGTGGCCGCAGGACATCCTCACACTCGGGTGGGCAGCCCTGAAGTGCCCCAGGTGCCCCAGACACCCTCCCCTCCCCCCCACCCCCCCGCCAGCTCCAACGGGGACAAAAGCACCTGTGTGTGTCGGGCACCAGAGTTGACCCGTGGTCAAAGACGCAGACTCACCCCTGCCCTCCGAGGACCCGCAGACACAGGAGAAGGACGGAGAGACTCCAAAGCAGAGGTGCGGGTGCTGAGGGGCCCCCGGCCCCCGTCTGGAGCAGGCTGGGAGCTGGGAAGGCTTCCAGGCGGGAATAGTTTGTGCAGGAGGAGAGGAAAAGCTAGGGGAGGCGGGGAGGGGGCGCGTGTTTCCCAGCAAGTCTGTGCGGTGGGTAGAGTTAGCCCTTTTTATAGGTGGAAAAACCGGCTCTGAGTGTGTAACTCGCTTGCCTGTGGCCTCGGGGCTGGGACGGCAGTCCTGGGGTTCACACCCAAACACCACCACCGCCACCCCGTAAGAAAGAGGGGTGACATCTACCGGGGGATGGGACCCACTGGTGCCCACAGCGGGGGGGGGGGGGGGGAGAGGACCCAGGGCCCCGCCCTTAACCTTAACCTGCCCCCTGGGCTCTAGTCCTCCCCGCCCCAGCCGCTCGGACCGCCCGGGAGGGGGCGCACGGCAGGTGCAGGCGAGCGGGTAGGGAATCGGGCGGGGGCAGGCCCACTCTGCCACCTACAAGCCCTGGGTCTGGAGTGTAAGCCTCCAGAGCTTTGTCTCCAGAACAGACACGAAGAGGGCCCGGAGCGTTGGCTCCCCTTTGCAGCGACAGCGGGGCGATGCCGAGCAGAGCCGCGATCCTTCCGAGGCTCGGACGCTTCGTCGTTCTCCCCATTTGCGGCCCAGATGCTGTGGCACGAGGTCCCCATCTCCCTGCTTGGCCACCTGCTTTCCTTCCAGACTGTGCGGGTTTCTCCTGTCGCTGGTAACAAACCCTACCACCTGCCGCTCGGTAAGAGGAGGATTGTTTTCCTAACCAAAAGGACACCGATCGCAGCAGGAAACCCTGAGGTGTCCACAGCGATGGGTCCCGGCTTGGGATCGCCTCACTCTCTGCACGTGCCACCCACAGTGGCCTCTTCCTGCGTCATTTCTGCGTCAGCCCCGGGGCCTCGGGACCTAGCCCCAAAGTTCTAGCCAAGGAGAGGGGGGCTAGAGGTTAGAGGCTGGCCACGGGAAGAGTCTGGCATTTTCTCTTCCAGGCTGGACCTGTGGCCTCGGGCTCCCCCGGCAGCTGTCCTTCAGCATGGCCCCAGGCAGAGTCAGCTCTGCACACGTGTGTGCACGCACACACACACACACACACACACACACACACAACACTGGCCCCTGGTGGCTCACTCCTCCATAATGGCAGGCCGCGATTGGTGTCGTCACGGGACAGACCACGGCATCTCCAAACCAGGAGCAAGGGGAAGGGACAGCAGGATGGGGTCCTTTGGTACCTTCCCACGCCCAGGAGGCGGGGAGGTGCCCACAACCCCGCCGGGGTTCAGGGGCTCGCGGTCTCTAGTCTCCCCTTCTTGCCGAGCTCCAGAATATCGTGCGCTGGATGCTGTGACGAGGGAGGAACCACGCATGGAAACGCACGTATATTTAATGAAATCTGTGCCGCCGACGGAGGTCCTGGTTTAGTTTTTTCCCCTGAGAGTTACTGGCTGGGCGGGGCAGGGAGAGGGGCTCCCGGCGCAGGGACGCGGTGGCTCTCGGTTAGGCCTCACCCCTGTCCGCCGGGGTCTGCCAGCCGGGCTCAGCCCTCCCCACCCGGAGCTTCCCCGGAGGAGCCGTCTGCTCCCGTGTTCGATCCGGCTCCGCGGACTGCCTCCTGAGCTCCCCAAGTTCATTGTTGAATTTAGCTTCCTTGTTAAACTTTCTCCCTTTCTCTCAAAGACACCTGCAAAGCAAACCACGGCTTGAGGTGGGAGGTGTTTTCCTGCAGCCCTGGGGCTTCTCAAAACATAACAGGCGTCCTCTCCCCCGGATCCCGAGGCCGGGAGACGAGCTGGGTTTCGTTTCCTTTCTGGCCCCGAGAAGACAGGATCCGGGTAGGGAAGAACCACTTTGCAGAAGCCCCCGGCACGGATGCCATCGGGTCGTTCGGGAAGGACGGAAGACGGCTGGGGTCCTTTGAAAGCGGGAGCCTCAGGGAAGGGGCACGGCGGGGTGGTGCCCTGACGTTCGGGAACCATCTGGGGAAGAGAACCATCAGGGGAGAGACGCCACCCTGCTCCCGAAACGTGCGGGAAGGGCCGTGCCTCCCGGTAGTGAGAGCGGGTCGCTCTCTGCCTCTGCGCGGGCAAGACTCTGAGCCTTTGGGGTCTGGGTTCCGCGACGCATGGGACTTGGGGCTGAGCTCCCGCTCCGGGAGCCCAGAACTCCCGCGTGGGAGGCGACTGCCCTTCCTCAAAGAAACTTAGCGGACAGAGTTCTTCTCCTTTGACCGAAGAGCAACAGTAGTGGTCACTGGGGCTCAGGTCGCGCTCTCGAGGTCCGTGAGTTCGAGCCCCGCGTCGGGCTCTGGGCTGACGGCTCGGAGCCCGGAGCCCGCTTCCGAGTCTGTGTCTCCCTCTCTCTCCGCCCCTCCCCCGCTCACGCTCTGTCTCTCTCGGTCTCTCAAAAAGCCGCCACGGCGATCCTAGTAACCGCGACAGTGGCGGTAAGGGCATGCCTCCATTCACCCAGCATCGCTGGGCACCTACTATGCGCCAAGCCCTACACGGAGCACCATGGGCGACGGGACAGAACCGACGCCCCGCCCGCATAGAGCTCCCATTGCCTTCTTCTGCGCTTCTGTCCTTGACAGCATGAGCGCCCTGGGGGGCAGGGAGGGGGTGTCGAGGGGCTGAGGAGTAAGAGAAGGTTCTTGTCGCCAGGCCCGGGGTCCAGGTGCCACCGCAGTGCCTCCTGGCCCAGAGTGTGGAGCACTGTTTGTCCTTGGCTCCGAGCTAAGCCATCGTCCAAACTTCCCCGCTGAACCGGTTACATAAGTGTTCCCCGAGGCCTGGAATCTTCCAGATGGCCCCGCGGCCCACCCTACCAGCTGCTCCCAGGATGTCGGCCCTGGCCACGGGCCCGGGCCCGGAATTCCTGGAGCAGGCTGATAGGGAGCAGCTGCTAGAACCCTGGGGAGGCCAAGCGTGCTGAGTGCGCACATCGGCGCGGCAGCGGCCTCTGTGTGCCCCCGGCCCTCCCCTAGAGCAGCTGCACCCCGGGGTGGAGCTGGGTCCCTGTGACCCCGGACATCTGGGCCCGCAGCACACGCCAGCCTCGAGGAAGGCATGTCGATGGCCTCCCCTCCTGTTTGCCTTGGACACGTTCCTGACGCCTCTTGTGTGATGGGGTTCTTCCAACCTGTCCTCAGGTCACCCTCACGGCCGCATCCAGGGACCGCCGGTCCCCAGACCTCCGGCCCCATCGGAAACCCCGGAGAGCTGGTTTGAAATGCCCGTTCCAGGGGCCCCGCCCTGGGAGGCCGGTGCCATCGGTCTGGGAGCGGGTGCAGGGATCTTGATCTCTGACAAAGGCCCCAGGCAGTTGCGACGCCAGCTCTCCCCCGGCCACACTTGGGGAAACACCGACACGGGTGGGATATTCTCCTCTTCCCTGCCATGCGACCCATCCACAAGGGGGACCTCTGTTTTCTCTCTCTCTCTGGATAGAAATTCCCGTAGTTAGACATGTATAGATACACTGATATGTGTTACGTGAGTTTCCTGTGGCTGCCATTACAAATGCTCGCCAACCACGTCACTTAAAAACCACAAAAGAACACTCTCCCTCTCTGCGGAGGCCAGAGGTCCAGATCAGGGTGTCACAGGGTCGCCTCCCCTGAAGGTTCTGAGGGACGGTCCTTCCTGCCTCTTCCAGCTCCTGGGGGCTCCAGGCGTCCCTTGGCTGTGGCCACATGGTCCAGTTTCTGCCTCTGTCGTCACACGGCGTCTCCTCTGACCGTGCTGATTCCTTGCCTGTGTCTCATAAAGACGCGTGTCCTTGGGTTTAGGGCCCGCTCAGATGATCCAGGATGATCTCATTTGAGATCCTTAGCTTAATTACGATGACAAAGAGCATGTTGCCAAATCCGGCCACAGTCACAGGCTCAGGGGGTTAGGACGTGGGCACATCTTTCTACGGGCCCTTCTCTCTCTATATATATATATATACACACACAGACTGCAAATTCTCTCACACGTTGGCCTTCAAACAGAAGGAGGGGTACCTGAGCTCCGTTCCACCCCCGGGCTGGAGCCTCCGGCCATGTCCCTGCCCCCCCTCTTCAGACTGGATGGGCTTGAACTACAGTCAGGAAAGTGGTTTAGCAAATGGCGGGTTTTCCTTCAGGACCACACCTTCCAGCTGGTGTCTGCCTATCAGCACCTACAGCCGTCACCCTCCCTGTCTCCCTCCCTCCCCGGCCTCTCCTCCTGCTCCCCCTGCCCCCCGCCCCCAGGAAAGCTCATCACATCCCTGCCTTCAGGCACCATTGACATGCCAGGTTGTCCCGCGTCCCAGGGTCAGAGGAGACGGCTGCTCTCGGGGGGGGGGGGGGGGGGGGGGGGGGGGGGGCCCCCGGGCCCCTTGCTTCGCTGCTGCATATGCAGCACAGAACCGCCGGGGAGCTTTCCTGCTCTGCCGCGATGAGCTGTGGGCTGGAGGCGGAAATCTCCCAGGAGCGGACAGTCAAGGCTGGAACTTACAAAAGAACAAATGACTGCTAGCAGATCAGCTGGCAAGAAGGAGCAAGTGTGGAGGAGCCGGGCCTCTGGGTCCCCAGGGCAGGGACCCCAGCCTCAGCCAGCAGCCACCGAGTGCCTCCCCGAGGAGGTGGTGCAGAACTGCCCGCCACCAGGGGGCAGCAGAGCACCAGGGATCCGTTTAGAAATCTGGATCCAGGGGTCCCGATTCATACCCCGGTAAGTGGCAATACCCCTCCCCTCCCCCCGTCTAGGGAGCCCCTGTCCTTCATTCCAAATAAGTGTGTTTCTTAGCGTATAGAACACCAGGCAGAGGTCCAGAAAGGTCCGCAAGTGAGGCAGGAATGATTTCGCACCCACGGTTTTGCCCACGCAGAGGCCCAAGCATCTTACTCATTGTTCAAAGAAGGTTCCTGCGCGGGGCGCCTGGGTGGCCCCGTCGGTTGAGCGACCGACTTCGGGTCAGGTCACGATCTCATGGTTTGTGAGTTCGAGCCCCGGGTCGGGCTCTGTGCTGACAGCTCGGAGACTGGAGCCCGCTTCGGATTCTGTGTCTCCCTCTCTCTGCCCCTCCCCCACTCATGCTCCGTCTCCGACATAAATAAACATTGAAAAAAATAAATTAAAAAAAACCCAAAAAACAAAGAAGGTCCCTGCGGACCAGCCCCAGTACTGCAGACGTTCTCCAAGTGGGGAGCCCCGGGGAACCCCGGGCCCGCAGCACCAGCCTCACCTGGGGGCTTGTTGGAAAGGCAGATTCTCGGGCCCCACCCCAGACCGACAGACAGCCTCAGAATCTCTGGGGGCTGGGCCTGGTCACTTGGGTTTTAACAAGCCTTGCGGGGATTCTCGGGGCGCCGCTCCGCGTTGAGAACTACCCCTTGTGATGAGTCAGGCAAGACGGGAGCAGTGATTGATTTCCAGACACGTGTCGATGTGGCTCTGAGGAAGAGAAGGAAGAACACGGAAGGGGCAGCGTGCTCCCGGGGGGCTGGTCTAGAGCAGGGCATCCCCCTCTGTGGGCCTCTGTCCTCGCCGGGCCAGGTGGTGGTTTACCCTGCTGGATGGATGAGTCAGTCACGGTCGCACCGCGTCGTGACCCAGCTGGAATGATTTCCAGGAGGAGGAATTAGCCCGTGGCCTCAGGGTTAGCAGTTCTCTACAACGAGCATGGATGTGGCTAAAAAGGAGCCACGGGGCCTTTGCCAGGCGCCAGAATAGCGGCCACCCATCGGGAGGCCACAGGGAGGGAGGGCTCAGATCCCTGCTGCACGCTCACACGAGCTGGGCCACCCTGCTCAGTGACTCAACCTCTCTGATTCCTCCCTTCCCGTCCCTGAACAGTGGGGACGGTAACAGCACCCACGGCCACATAAGCAGGATGCATCCAAGAGAAACGAACGCTTAGGTTCACGTAGGAACCTGTCTGCGGATGCGCTCGGCCCCTGTTCACAGCAGCCAGAGAGGGAAAACCACCAAACGTGCGCCCGCGACGATGAGTAAGCAAAATGGGGTCCGTCCTGCGATGGAATAGTTCATGGGCCACGGGTGCACGCTATGTGGGCTCACCCTGACAGCTGCGTGAGAGAAGCCGGTCACGAAGACCGTGTAGTGTATGATCCCGTGGCTCTGAAACATCCAGAACAGGCACATTCACAGGGACAGCAGATTCGTGGGGGCCAGGGCTGGTGAGGGTAGAAGGATTGAAGGGGAAGCCTGAGGGTCCAGGGTGATGGAATGTTCTAGAATTGTATTGACAGCGTGACTGTGAATATGCCGAAAACTACTGACTTGTACCCGTTCAGTGGCTGAACTGTGTCAGGGGTGGATAAGATCTCATAAGAGCTGTTAAAAAAACGAAACAAAACAAACCATGTTTTTGCCCAGGAGATGCCCTAAAGCTATTTTTTGTTGTTAATGGGGGGGGGGGGGTAACCTATGAACTTTTGAATTTTTCCCAAATTGCTAAGCAAACACGTTTAGGAAAGGTACCTGAGCTCAATTCCATCTCCAAGTTGGGGACCCTTGCCCCTTGTTCAAGGTCAGGCCCCCATAACAGCAAAGCCAAGCCCATCAAATCGTGGCTTGTTTTCAAAGGCTGCAGACTTTCCGGGTTGGATTTTGTCTGTAAACACACCAGGCAGACCTCGAGATGGGTTAAGCCCCTAGGATCTTCAGGGCCTTGGGGCTAACTTTTCATCAGAAAAATCCCAGCGGCTCCAGGCCCCCCGGGAGGCAAGGTCCAGATCCACAGCTGTCCTTGAAGGCAGCTGCCAGGGAGGCCTGCCCAGACCTTATCTCCAGAAGGAAATGTCCCCACCCTGCTCCAAATGTTTGTCCAGAAGGAGAGGGCCCAAGCAGAGACACAGCGGGCCAGAGGGAAAGTCACCAGGGAGAGGGGGGGGGGGGGGTCTCCTGCCACATGGGCTGAAGGAGTCTGCGGCCCTGTCTCCTCTCCTGCTCAGGCCCTCCCATGACCTCCCATCACCCTCCCACACCCTTCAGGGTCAGGGGGCACCCCCAGGGCCTGCCCCTATCTGCCAGTACAGACTCTTTAGCCCCGCTCCCCACACCCCTGGGCCTTTGCATGGGCTATGGTGGGAAGGCTCCACCAGGTCCCGGCTGCATGCCCTTGGGCAGGTCACTCCCTCCGGGCCTCCGTCCCCACTGTCAGCCGGCTGCTTGGGAGAAACCCACTGCGTTGAAGCAGGCCCAGGTCAGACTCCGAGGCTCAGGGGGGAGCGGGTGCTCTGACTGGCGGCTCCTTCTCCAGACTCGGCCTGCTGGCCGCCCACTCATCCTTCCAGCCGCAGCTCCCCTCCTGCCCTCCCTCCAGAACCTTCCAGAATGCCCAGGCACCGCAGGGCTCCCGAGCTCATCTGTGATAGTCTGGGGGCCTGTTTGGAGGGCTGAGCTCCCCGCGTGGCCCCCCACTCCGTGCGTCTGCAGGCCCCGCCTCCCTGGCCTCGTGGGCTGCAGGCTGTCTACGAAGGACCGTGTTCAACGGAGTGAGTTTCCAAGATGCTGTCTCTGCCAGTATCTCATTGGGCCTTCACCCGCACCCGGAGGCAGGAAACAGGCTGTTGTTCCAGTGTAGGGATGAGAAACAGCCTCAGGGGACGTGGCTGGAGGCCGGCCGCCTCCTCCTCAGCTTCCTGGGGTTCCTTTCAAGGAACAAAGCGGCCAGGCCCAGCCAGGGCAAGAGGCCACGCGCCCTTTGGCCGCGGAGAGCCTGTCCCTGCGGCTCCGGCCGTGTCTTTGCTGATGCATCAGTCCTGGCCCCGGAGCAGGCGGCCAGCCAGAGCCCGGCTGCCTCCCCACCCAGCCCGAGGCCCCGTGTGCCAGCTCTGTATTCTGCCCCCGCAGGAGAAGAGGGACATGGTCCTAGGGGACCCTGAGGACCACCCTGCTGGAAGCAAACGTGGACAAGCTGCTTAGGCCGGCGAGAGGACGTGGTTTTGTGCAGCCAGCTCCTGCGACCGCCCAGAACGGGCAACGGAGTGGTCTAGAGACTGGGCCGGGCCGGACCTGGATGCAAACCCCGGCTCGTCTGTGTCCCTGCAAGGTGACCTCGGGAAAGCCCTGACCCTCCCCCGACGTCCCTCCCCAAAACAGGGGCAAGGGGAGTGTGGTAACACCCTTACCGTGAAGGACAGTCACGAAGGGAAGTGCCAGGCACCGTGCTGGACGCGTGCGTCCTTCGTTAGGTTACTTCTTTGTGAAGCCTTTGCTCGCTTGTAAAATTCCCGAGAAGTCCTCGAGGAAGAGGCAGAGCGAGGGAACGCTGCATTTTCGGGGTCGGGAGGATTGGGGGTTCCTGTCTGGGGGAAGGTGTGGACGGCCGGGTGCTGCTGGATGGGGCTGGGGGGGATGGTGAGAGGGGCTTAGGGGGCCCTGCGGGGACACTGAGAGCGAGCCGCTCCGGACGGCTGAGCCTCTCCTGCCAGGGAACAGGGAGACGCGAGCGTCGGGCGCTGGGGCAGTGGGCACAGGGGCAGGTGGGCGTCCCCTCTGTCCAAGGCGGCCGCAGGAAGGACTGACTGTTCCCCTGAGCAACTTGCGGAGCCCCCGCGGGGCCTCGGGACTTGTCTGGGGGACGCGTTACTGTCACTGGCCGTCGGCGGGAGAAGCCAAGTCTGTGTTGGTGGGGTAAAAACCGCGTGCTGAGGCCAGCAGGGCCCTCCTAGCCCTGGACCACCTCCCTCTGGACGATGAGAGGAATACTGTCTGTCTTGTTTAAGCCAGCGTACCGGGGGCCTCTTTGTCACAGCAGACAACACTGTGGGTACACTGTGCCCTAACTAAGACACACGGACTTACGAATGTACCTGAGAGGCTGCCTCGCTTCTCACACCGCGGGTGGCCCCGAGGGCCTCTGCCTCCTCTCTGTGACACACCACTGCTGCTGAGCTTCTGGAAGCTACGGGCAAGATCATCAACCCTTCCTGACTCCGGCAGGGAGGGGAGACGTTGCCAAATGCTCGTTGCATGCTCGAAGCCCTGGCCACAGGCCATTGGCATCACCCGGGAGCTGGTCAGGCGTGCTCACACCTTCTGCGTCGGCCTCTGCACGTAACGACCCTCGGCTGGGAGCTCTGATCTCAGCTCCTCAGAGCTTTGTGTCTGCCCTGTGCTGAGTCCCTAGGGGTGTCCCCTGGGCTCCCCACGAGGGAACTGGGAAGCAGGAGGGTCTCGGTTCCCCACCTCTGCTTTACAGAAGGCAAAAGCACACCGTTTGCTTTATTCGACAAGGTTCTGCAGGTTGATTTGCTAAAGGGGAGGAATGTGGAAATCCTGGTCCTGGGCCGTGTCCCCTCTAATGACCAGGGATCGGGGGAGGCTCCGGGGCTGGAGGCAGCAGGACAGCTGAGAGAAGCGTCAGAGTCCCAAGCGTTTCTCAGGCGTCCACATTGGACAGCACCCCCATGTCCTCTGGAGCAGGCAACCTCCGTGGGTGGAAAGGTCTGGAGTCTCGTCGCCCGGTGCCTTTGAGACTTTTCTTTCTATGAGTTTCATTCATGTGTTCAGTGGGTAAATGTTTACTCTGTGCCGGGCACTGTTCTGTGCATTGGGAACAGTGCACTGCTCAGACCCAACAAACTTGTCTCGTGGAGGTTCCGTTTTCCTCCGTGCGTGTCAGGGAGAGAGACTTCAAGGCAAAGGGACGAGCCGGTGCAAAGGTCCTGAGGTCAGAGGGATCGGGAGAGCTTGTGGAACACGGCGGCTGCCTGGAGTGCTGTGACTAGTCAGTAAGGGGATGCGGCTGGAAGGATGGGGGGTGGGGCAGTCACAGGTTCATGGGGTGGGGGGGGGGTGCGGTACTGATCTGATGTAGCAGATTTGCTGGATTTACTTCCCACAGAGGCAAGTAAGCCCTCTGATCTCGCCATTGTGGTTCATGCCAACCGCCTGTTGCCTGAAGTGCCCTGTCTGAGACATTCTTTGGCCACAGGAGCAAGTTCAGCATGCATCAGGGGCCCCCGAAAAGCCCGAGGGTCGGGTGACCAACTTGTGCCAACTTTGCCCAGATCACTCCCGTCTTTAGCACTCAAAGTCCCAGAGAACCCGGGAGATGCCTTAGTCCCAGGCAGACTGGAATGGTTGGTCACCCTCGGAGGAGTTAATGTCCCGTGAGCGGCCCTCTAGCAAAGGACAAGCAGGAGTATATCATCCCCAGCTCCCTGCCCCTCAGGCAGGACGCTCCAAGTCGTCCCCTGGGGTCCCCAGCAGGCTGCCCACTCGGGACCTCCCTCCTCATTGTCTTGCCCCTGATCTGTCCCCTTCTACATTCCCTCATAAACTACTCGTACCAAATCCTTGTCTCAGGCTCTGTATCCGGAGGGCCCGACCTCAAACACCAGGCAGAGGGGCTCATGAATATTGCGGGGAGACTAAGCCACCCATGGGAGCTGCCCCTGTCCTGTGGGGAAGGGTCTTGGAACCTGGGGGCTGTCCCTGTCCTGAGTCCCCTCCAGACCCGCGCTAAGCTTGGCCTCGAGTCAGAGCGCACGTGACAGCTGAGAAGCCGGAGCCGCGGGGTGCTTCCCCGGACGCTGAGGTCACGTAGGCTGCTCTGCCCGTTGGCCTCCCCAACGGCCCCTCAGCAGCCCCTCCCCAGCGTCGCCTAGGGTGAGCGGCCTTTGTCCTCAGGCAGGGGCGGGGTGATTGCCGGGAACCTCTGGGCCTGGAGGCAGCTCCCGGGCTCTCTGAGGCCCAGTCAGCATCTCTGTGCTGACTCTGGCCGGCGTGCTCAGCCACGGCTTGGTTTGGAGCCCAGGGGCTGCCACCGGCCTGCTGACCTGGCCTGCCCTTGTGCCTCTGTCCTTCGCTTGGCTGCACCGGGGCTGACCTTGAATCCCTCTCCTGACCCCGGCCCCGGCCTGTCTCCCTATTGCCCAGATGTGGCGGTGGACCGGAGCAGGGCAGCCCGCGGCCCCTTCCCCACACTCGTGGCAAAACCCGAGCTTTCCGACCGCCCCAACCCCGGTCCGCGATGCTGGGGGCCTTTCCCGCCCTGACGATCCTTCCAGAAACCCCTTCCCCAACACCTGAGTTGCATCCTGCCTTAATGTCCGCTCGTGGAAAGTTCTTCGTTCTCCGAGATTTTTCTTTTTTTCTTTTTTATCCTGGCTGTGCAGAGTGATTCAGTCACGAGGTCTGCAAACCTAAAGGAGGTGCCTTCCCTTCCAGATTGGAAAGATTCGTTTAGATTCAGAAGGCGACTGTGCGCCCTTGGAACCAATGGGTCCCTCTTATCCTTCCTGGAGCCTCACTTGTTTTGTTTTCTGTCGTAAGTCTCTTCCGTGTCCCAAACTGGGATCCAGGTGTTAACCCGTTCTCTTTGGGGCCCTTGCAGTAGGAACCGACGTATTAGAGCCCAGGGAGGGGGAGTCAGTCCTCGGTGGTTCGAAGGGGTTGTTTTTCGAGTAATGACCATGACCGTTTCTAAGTGTTCGCCGTGTACCATATCCAATCTCAGTGATGTTCTCAGCCTCCCTGTGAGGTGCTCCAACTGCTGTCCCCATTTCAGAGTTGAGGAGACAGACGCTCAGAAAGCGTAAGTCACTTGCCCAAAGACACACAGCAGAACTTGGACCTAGATCTCCGAGGGAGGGCCAGAGGGGCCCCGGCTGACTCACTGTGGAGTGTCTAACGATTGCTTTTGGAATCAGCATGTATTTCACTCGTCTGTCTTCTTGTGGGTTTTGTTTCTCCAAATCAAAACCATTTGTTGTTGTTTTTAATTTCGCTGGGTCCGAGTAGGACCTCCCCAACGCCGGAGGAGATGTCTTTCCAGAATAAATGGAAACCATGTACACAATCGTCGTCAAATGCTTTAGCAGGAAATAAATCATATAGAATAACGCTTGAAAAGCTGAAATCAATCTGTGTGGGCAGCTGGTTTAACCCCAAAATTGGTTCCAGCCTTTAAAAAAGAAAAACCCGTTCCCCTCTTTTTTCTGTGAATTTCAGCTTTTTTTTTTTTTTTCTTACGCAAATTTTCCAGACCTGGCTTTCTGAGATGGTGGTGATGAGTCAGCCATTCTGCTTATCTAAATGCTAATAAGGGCCACCCTGATACTCAGTGTGTTCCTTCAGGCAAACCCACCAAGGTGGCCCCGAGGGGTGTCCAGACGTGAGCACTTAAGAGTGGCCAGTGGCCACGGATGGGGCCATCCACCCGGGGAGCTCCGCCAAGCCCTTTCCTGTTGGGGGGTCCCTAGCCAGACCTCCTAAATCCTCAATGCCCGGGAATCTGCATTTTTTAAATATTTATTTTGAGAGAGAGAGAGAGATCGATCAGGGGAGGAGCGGAGAGAGAAACACCCAGAGAATCCCGAGCAGGCCCCGCACTGACATCGCAGAGCCCGGCACGGGGCTCGAACTCACAAACCATGAGATCGTGACCTGAGCCGAAATCAAGACTAGGACACTTAACTGACTGAGACACCCAGGCGGCCCCGGGGAATCTGCATTTTGAGGCACGCCCCACTTTGGACCGGCCGCTCCCCCGAAGGAAGCCTGGGCAGACAGAATTCTCCACCACGGTTCCTGGAGCACAGACGGGGACCTGAGGCCTCAGCCTAAGGGTCACGCGGGGAAACAGTTCCCCAGAATGATGTCGGGTTCCAGCACCCCCTGCCCGGCCCGGCCCCCTGGGTGGCCACGCCTCCCCCGGGGGAACGTCGGTCCCCTTGGGAACAGGGGAGCAGCTCAGAAGCCGCAGAGGGTTTTTCTGTGACCACCTTCTCGGTCCCCATCACGTTGACAAGTAGCTTCGGTGCCGTTGTGGTTCTCCTTCCAAACACTGAAAACGCATCTAAGAAAAGTGAGGAATTCTGTCATCCGCGTGTCTCTGGGCACATTTGCAGCAGGAGAAGCACATGTGTTTCTGGGGTTTCCAGTGACCTATCCGTTCGTTCAACACACCCGAGCGTCTGTCCCTTACAAAGCTTGGCGTGGACGCGATCCAGGAGCCATGCCCTGCCCGGCCTGGGGCTGACAGCCGGGGGACTGACCAGTGACGGATTATTTAACCAGGGCCTCCGAGAGCTCACAACGGGCCGTGAGCCAGTTTGGGGAGACGGGAGTGTTTCCCTGAGAGCTGAAGGGGGCGGCGGTGGGGCGGGGAGGGGGCTGGGCCGGCCTTCCCGACAGGGAAGGGGCTCGAGGTGTATTAGGGTGTGAAGCTGGCTGAGGGTCTGGAGAGAAGGCCTCAGATGAGGCCTCACGCACCAGCATGAAGGTTCCAGAACACTATGCCCATCCTCCTCGGGTTGGATAGGATCCAAGTGAGATCTGCCTCTCGGCTGTCCCTCTGGCCATCGGATGTGACGTTCCTCAGGTGCCCTGGCCCCTGTCGGCTCGGACCCACTCCCGAGTTAGCAGAGGACCGTCAGTGGAGACTGGGGAGTAGGGCAACGTTTTCCAGATGTCCAGGGCAGATCCGGGCATGGCTTCTAAGAAGGACTGTTTGGCTTTCTCAGGTTTACAAACAGCAGGATAAGGTTTCCCTCCTTTCCCTTGTGAGGCCTGCGTGTGAGATGCCAGGGGCCAGGGAGTGCCCACCATGCCGTCCCCATGGCTCCCGGTGGGGCCCCTCCCGGCCTGGCCTTTGAGGATGTGGGGCTTGCTCTGACGGCTGTCCTCGCTCGTCTAGATCTGTCCTGCATCCTCTGTGTCCTCGGGCCCACCTGTAGGGGCCAGCTGCCCTCAGGGTACTGTAGGGTTTGGCCAGTGGGAGACATCACCAGGAGATGGAGGAGATAAGTGGGTATTTACTCCTGTAGTTTCCTCCCCGGGGGTCTCGGGCTGTCCGTGTCCCGCACCTGCAGGTCTGGGCCCTGCCTATAGACCTTCCAGGGGGGCTGATGGGTCCCTCCTGCTGCCCTCTCCAGGCACCTGCCTCCCCTGTCCCCCCGGGCACAGATGGCTACGGCAGCCCCCTCAGTTATCCTGATGTGGGCGTGCCCACCGGGACCCGCTCTGTCCAGCCCCTGTCCTGGGAGGTGGCTTTCCCCCCCGAGGTACTGAAGCCAAACCCAGGGAAGTCCTGGTCAGTGACCACCTGCTCGCACCCTGCAGCCCCAGCAAGAGTCTGGAGCCCACAGCTGAGGCTCCAGCTGAGCTGTAAGTTCCCAAACCCTGGGGCCATTTTAAGACCGGACCCTTCTGGAACGTAGTGGGATCACATGCATGTGACCCACCCAAACTGCCCCTGAACTGAACCGTCTCCCCCACCCCCCAATAAATGGGGAGAATCGTCATGATACCAGACAGGTGTCGGCAGGACGGGGGTTAGATAAAGCTTGGCTGGCACCCCAGGCGTATCACGGTCGTGTAAAGGTAATGACTGATAATCACCGGGGTCGCCCCGCGCACGTCTTCACAGCGCTCTCTGGCGGGCAGCCCATTCCACAGAAGGAAGAGTCGAGGCAGAGGGAGGTCGGGTGACTTGACCCCCCGATAAACTGCTAGTGAGGGCCAGCCTTGGCCGCAGGTCTGTCTGACCCTGAGCCCAAGCGTGTAACCCCGCGACACACCCCAGACCTTGCCACGGGATTACCACTGCCCACCCGCCCGCCTTCTTAGGCGGGGACTCAGGTTCACACGGTCGTGAATATTGCCTGGGCTGCTAACATCCCAGGCTCGGTATCAACTAAAGTATTGTCCACTCCGATCCCCAAACGTCTCTCTAAATCTTGGGTATCTTCAGTAGCATTTCTGCTCCCTGTTCAGGGGGTAAAGGAGTGGGTTCTGTCCAGTGCCCAAGTGCCCGGGTTCCAGCCCCCAGGGCGAGTCCCGCATACACGAGGCAGGTTCTGCTCAGCTGGGCCAAGCACAGGGGATTCTGGGACACGCCTCTGACATGAGCACAGTTCCCCAGCAACCCACAGACCCCCACGCCCCCCCCCCCCGTGCCACCCGGCACAGACACGTTCACCAGTCTGTCGCCAGGCTGAGCCGAGACGCCAGCCGCTCCGACGTGGGGGCTCGGCCCCCGGAATGTGGTGGGGAGGCCCGGTTTCAGATGACAAGACATGTCGCCTGTTTCCCCAGATGGATGTGGAACGTGCCCTCCCTCTGACTCACTCAGTGGCAGACGCTCCCATGCGCGGCACCCCCACGAGGGCCCCCCCGCCCCCAGCACCGCAAACTCAACATACAAACAGCTCATTACTCTTCTTCCAGAAGCTGCTGGTGGACTTTGTGCGCTGGACCCTGACAGTCCTCACTGCCTGCCCCGTCCTCCAGAATCCGGGGCACCCCTCTCCTCTCCTCTCCTTGCTAGAATCCAGGGCACCCCTCTCCTCTCCTCTCCTCTCCTCTCCTCTCCTCTCCTCTCCTCT
>NW_026057589.1:21917100-21929060 GCF_023721935.1 Panthera uncia
CTCCTCTCTTTGCTAGAATCCGGGGCACCCCTCTCCTCTCCTCTCCTTGCTAGAATCCGGGGCACTCCTCTCCTCCCCGTGCTCGTTCCGGTGGTGCCCCCATCCAAGATCTCTGCACACCCATGTTCCTTCCCCGGCCTTACCTCTGCCCGCATCCCTACCCCCTAGACCGCACAGCTCCGACTGGTCTCCCCGTTGCCCAGGCTTGCCCAACGCGGGGCTTTTGTTTTGTGTTCCAAAGCGATTTCCCGAGGCAAACTCACCTCACGTACCATTAGCCGTTCGAAAGTGACACGGCCGCTGGCATCCAGTGACCTTAACGACGTCGTACGACCTTCTGCTCTACCTACTTCCAAAACGTGTCCCTCCCTTCGAAGTAAGGCCCCTCCTCCCCCCCACCCCCCGGGCCCCGTCTCTGGATTTTTCTATCCTGGACGTTTCGTACACATGGAATCACACTCGACGTGACCCCTTGCGTCTGGCGTCTTTCCCTCGGCGTGAGGTTTTCCAGGTGGATCCGTGTCGTAGCATGTGTCGGCCCTTCGTTCTTTTTTAGGACAAAATGGAATTCCGTCGCACGGCTAGACCACACTTGGTTAGTCCATCATCGGTTGCCGGCCACTTGGGCTGTTGGCCAGCTTTCCCTGATGTGATTGGTGCTGCTGGGAACATCCGTGTACGAGCACTTGTTTGAGTCCCTGATTGCATTGCCCTGGGTATATACCTAGGAGGGGGATGTCTGGGTCACAAGGTGACCTTGTGTATAATCTCTGAGGAGCTCGTGTCCGTCCGCACGTTCTTTGACCTTTAAAGGTGGAGGCTAATTCCCCTCCCTTCAGCAGGGGCCAGACTCGCTAAGTCTCACTTCTCATCGATGGCACGTGGCGAAAGTGATGCCGTCCCACCTCCTTCTCCCTCTCTTGGGTCATTTGCTCTGGGGGAAGCCAGCCGTCATGCCGGAAGGACACTCGAGCAGCCTGTGGAGAGCCCGTGTGGAGAGAAACTTGGGGCCTCCCTCCAACGACCAGCACCGACGTGGCGGCCGTGAGTGGATCCTCTGTCTGCCATCAAGCCTGCGTGTTGGCCCCAAGAAACCCAAGCCAGAACTGTCCCTCTGAGCCGTTCCCAAGTACCGGGGCCACAGAAATGATGAGCAGTCATAAATGTTTACAGATAACTGTTGGGGGGTGATTTGTTACACAGCATTAGCTAGCTAATACACCCGTCCACCCATGCATTCCTCCCACAGCGGCTAGAATGGAGGAAGCACCCATGCTGCATGCATAGAAGCAAAAAGAAGGAATGAGTGAATAAATGAAGAAGAAGAGACGCTCTCTTCGAAGGAAAGCGTCTCCCAGGCAACCACGTATCTGCCAACTAAGACATCTGCCTCCAAATAAATGCACTACGAATGCTGGTGTTGGGTCATCCATGGATGCTGAAAACCTCGCGGGGGACGATGTCTGGAGGAACGGGACATTCAGAGTCTCAAAGTATTTCCCCACAGATTATTTATAATTTACAAAGGGGGAAATGGTAACTTTTCCGTGGAGACAACAAGCAGACACAAGCCTATTCAAGCGGTCCAAACTGACATCAGCAACCTCCAGGCCACCCACGCCAGCCTGGCAGGTGGGAGCCGAGTCCGGTGGCCCCCACGTGGCTCCGCAGAGCGCGCTCCCAGCCGAGCAGGGCAGCCCCACCCCGACCCGGGCAGAGGCACCAGCTCTGGGTCCAGGAGCACCGGCCACACAGCATATGGTCATTCTACAAACGGGCCCTGTTCCAGGACGGGCTGTGAGTCTTCTGGTGATCGCTTCTGTATTTATGTTGCACATTTGGGGCGAGCATGCTCATTCCCAGATTCAACTACCTCCATCTGTTTGTCATCGTAGGAGGAAGAGAAATCCAACATATCTTGGACCAAAGGCACAGTGATTTTCTGTTCACGAGAGAGAAGCTTTCTGTGAGCCTCCCGCTTTATAGGGAACTTACAAACTGATTTTGAGGAATCGGTTTTTTTCCTGGGGCTAATACACTTTCGAATTTGTGTGTTTTAAAAAAAATTTGTTCAACGTTTATTTATTTTTGAGACAGAGAGAGACAGCGTGAGCGGGGGAGGGGTGGAGAGAGAGGGAGACACAGAATCGGAAGCAGGCTCCAGGCTCTGAGCCATCAGCCCAGAGCCTGACGCGGGGCTCGAACCCATGAACCGCGAGATCGTGACCTGAGCGGGAGTCGGACGCTCAACCGACTGAGCCCCCCAGGCGCCCCCAATTTATGTTTTAAAAAACACTAACGGGGGCGCCTGGGTGGCGCAGTCGGTTAAGCGTCCGACTTCAGCCAGGTCACGATCTCACAGTCCGTGAGTTCGAGCCCCGCGTCAGGCTCTGGGCCGATGGCTCGGAGCCTGGAGCCTGTTTCCGATTCTGTGTCTCCCTCTCTCTCTGACCCTCCCCCGTTCATGCTCTGCCTCTCTGTGTCCCAAAAATAAATAAAAAACATTGAAAAAAAAATAAAAAAATAAAAAAATAAAAAACACTAACGTCATCAATATTGAACCAAACCAACGTCACGTCTCTGGAGAGGATGCGGTCAGAGGGACATAACATCACTTCCGTGGCATTCCTGCCCCAAACGCGAGAACCTAGGTCTGATTTTGAGGCAGACCCCAAGCGAGGGACATTGTGCCAAACAGCTGGCCTGTAGACTTCAAAACTGACGCCACGAAAGACCAAAAAAAGGCCACGTGCCCCCTTCCTGCGCAAAGGAGACCCAGGAGACATGGCCGGTAAACGCAGTGTGGGGTCCCCGGGCGGTGATGTGGTTTAGAAAAAGAAAACACAGCTACAGAGGACATAGTTAGGACAGCTGGGCCATTTGAACCCGGACCAGCAGTGAAATGGATTGGATACCAGAATGGTATGCATGCGAGTTTCCTGCCTTCGATCTGCAACACCGTGGTCAAGCAAGACAATGTCCTTGTTCTCGAGACCTGTACACCCAAGGAGTTTTAAACCGCTTCATCGACGTAGGAGCGACGTTCAGAGAGCTACCCGTGTTTAGCGTGTGCCCCTTGATGGGTTTGGAGATGAAGACACCTCCGCGAAACCGTCGCCACGATCTGTGCCGCAGGCCGCCCATCGCCTCCGAAGGTTTCATTCATTCATTCATTCATTCAGAGTGAGCACACTTAGCGAGGGACCCACCCTCCCAGCATGCTGTTGGGCACACACGTCTAACTGTGGGCTCTGTGCTGTGTCGCAGGTCTGTGGGACTTGCTCATCTTACAGAACGGAGCCCACGCGCCCTTGGACCACTCCCTCCGCCCCTGTGAGTTGGAGCGTCGGATTCGTCTGATTCGTGGTCTCGGGCAGGGTGTCCTTCCTTCAGGCTGTGTCCCAGTCGGTGCTGTGCATTTGCGCCCTTCCTGTTGGGGGGACGTTTGGGCTGCTTCTGTCACACGGATGCGTGGGTAAAAGACGGAGAAGACGTCCTTTATGTCGGAGAAGACGCGTACATGTACATCCACCCGGACCTGGAGCTGCCAGGTTTCGGTATCTGGACTGGACTGTAACCACTGAGAGGGCAGACCCATCTGTTTCCCCACCCAAGTCCCCAGAACGGAGAGCAGCGTCACACGGGAAGTGGACACTCATGGCTCGTCCTTGGGTCAGAGACGTAGAACCCAGAAGCGGCGGGACAAGGGGAAGTTTCTGCAACAGTCCAGAGAAGGAACTGGGTGGGTTGAGCCTTCTTGTAGTTGCTCAGACTTGTCGGGCACACCGGCGCCCCAGGACCTTTGCACCTGCTGTGCCCGCTCCCCAGAATGCCCTTCCCCGGTGATCTTACTTCCTCAGCACCCTCTGTGAGACCTTCCTTCCCGGGCTGCCCCAGCTGAGAGTTCTGCAGCCGCCCCCCTGCCCCCCACCACACTGCGCGTCCCTCCCCTATTTATTTGTTCCCCAGAGCGCTTTCTGAAGCTTATTTTTATTTATTTGTTTTATCGTCCCTCTCTCCCACTAAAATGCAACCTCCACAAAGGCAGGATTTTTTTGTTCTCTTCAGTCACTCCCAAATCCCCAGTGCCTCGCAGAGTATCTGGGACATAGTAGGCATTTAATAAATATCTGGCAAAATAAAAAAAAAAAAACAGGAAGAGGGGGAGGGAAAGGAAAGAAGAAAGGAACGGAGGGAAGGGAGTAATCAGCAATCTCCCCTCCTCCTAGGCCAAAGCTTCCGCAGCCCCGCTTGGGGACCCCTCAAGTCCCCCCAGCTTCCAAGTGCCACGTAGGAGCTGGTCTCCGATTTGGGTCAGCCCACGCTCGGCCCGAGGCCGTTGGCCAGGGAGAGACCTGGCCTCTCCCCAAGGATGGAGTCTTCTCAAAGGCGATTGACATTTCCACTTAAAAAGACACTGTCCGGCCCGAAGAGGCTCATTGCACACTTCCTGCCTGCGGCTTACTCAGCTGTGGCCTGGGCCGGGCCAGCTCTGGCTTTTCATCCCCCTGGAGCATCCAGAAGATCCCCCGCTCCAGCCAGTTTGGGCTGCCCACGGCCCACCTGCCATCTGTGAGCCCCTTCCTGCAGGCAGCCCGCCGCTCTCCTCTCACCCGCTAGAGGCAGAGTGCGCGTCCAGGCTGCCGGGCAGATCCGGCGTGGGACCCGCAGAGCCGGGCTTAGTGGATGGTCCCAGCCAGAGGCTGGGGCTCTGTCTCGATCTTATTTGGGTTCTGTCTCGTCTTGGCCAGAAAGGACTGTGGCTGCTTTAACCCCGTGGATGGGCCCTCACACCAACGAGGACTCATTTCATGACTTACTCATTCACTAAATTGATACTTACTGTGTACCGACTGTGTGCCGAGCACCATTCTAGGGGCTAGGAGTGTCCATGCACGTGTGTGTGTGTGTGTGCGCGCGCACGTGTGTGTTCGATACGTTTCTATGGGAGGAGCAGGTGATGGGTCACACTCGTCGTGAGTAGCCGGCCGGCCAGGCCACCAGGAGGCTCAAACAAGGTGAGCCGTGACCTGGGTGGACTGTGTCCCCATGTGGTCACCCCGGAAAAACTGCTTTGGGACGAGCCCTGCTCCCAGCAGCCTCCACCCTGAAAGCTGTGTGGGTGTCAGAGCGCTAGGGGTGAGCCGGTGAGGTTTTGCCCAAGTACCCGCCAGGCCAACACAGTGTGGTAGAGAGTGCAGCTCCCGGGACTGCCCCCCACCTGGGAGGAGCCAGGGGTGGGCAGTCGATGGGACCAGAGACAGCAGGAACGGAAATGCAGAGCAGGGATGGGGAGCCCAGCGCTGTTCCCCATCCTGCTCTGCTTTTCACTAACAGAAGGAGGCCTCGGGCTGCTTCAAGAATCTTCTGAGCCCGGGGAGCGCCTGGGGGGCTCAGTCAGTTAAGCGTCCGACTTTGGCTCAGGTCACGATCTCACGGTTTGTGAGTTCGAGCCCCGCGTCGGGCTCTGTGTAGACAGCCCGGAGCCTGGAGCCTGTTTCGGATGCTGTGTCTCCCTCTCTCTCTCTGCCCCTCCCCCACTCGCTCTGTCTCTCTCAAAAATAGACATTAAAAATTTTTTAAAAAAGAGAGTCTGTTTCTTGGTTTGTTTCTTTGTTCCTTAAATTCTACATATGAGTGAAATCATATGATACCTGCCTTCCTCTTACTCGTCTCGCTTAGCATTATCCTCTGTAGCTCTGTCCGTGTCGTTGCCAATGGCAAGAGTTCATTCTTTTTTATGGCTGAATAATATTCCATTGTATATGTGCCACATCTTCCTTATCCATTCATCTATCTGCCCATGGACACCTGGGCTGCTTCCATAACGCTGATATAAATATAGGGGTTCACGTATCCCTTTGAATTAGTGTTTTTGTATTTTGGAAGTAAATACCCAGTAGTAAAATTACTGGATTGCAGGGTAGTTCTATTTTTAATTTTTTTGAAGACCCTCCATACTGTTTCCCAGAGTGGCTGTACCAGTTTGCATTCCCACGAAGAGTGCACGAGGGGTCTTTGTCTCCACATCCTCGCCCGCGCCTGATGTTTCCTGTTGTTGTTGTTGTTGTTGATTTTAGCCATTCTGACAGGTGTGAGGTGAGATCTCACTGTGGTTTTGAGTTGCCACTGTGGTTTTGAGTTGATGAGCGATGTTGAGCATCTTTCCCTGTGTCTGTTGACCACCTGGGTGTCTTCTTTGGAGAAATGCCTGTTCATGCCTTCTGCCCATTTTTTTTTTTTTGACGTACATTTTTTTTAAATTTTATTTTAAAAATTTTTTCAATTTACATCCAGATTAGTTAGCCTATAGTGCAACAATGATTTCAGGAGTAGATTCCTTAGTGCCCCTTCCTCATTTAGCCCATCCCCCCTCCCACCACCCCTCCAGGAACCCTCAGTGTGTTCTCCATATTTATGAGTCCCTTCTGTTTCGTCCCCCTCCCTGTTTTTATATTATTTTTGTTTCCCTTCCCTTATGTTCATCTGCTTTGTCTCTTGAAGCCCTCTGCCCATTTTTTAATTGGATTATTTGCTTTTCTGAGTGTTGAGTTGTATCAGTTCTTTATAGATTTGGGACACTAAGCCTTTGTCAGATATGTCGTTTGCAAATATCTTCTCCCGTTCCGGAGGCTGTCTTTTAGCTTTGTGGATTGTTTAAAACTCTGGAACGCTTCGCAAATCTGTGTGTCATCGCTGAACAGGGGCTGTGTTGTCTTCTCTGTACTGTTCCAGTTTTAGCGGACATTTATCATGCAGCTTTCATGTGACACTGAGCAAAAGAGCTGTTGTTGACTCATCTCCACGTAGACATAACACTCTCGGGCACGCCTAACGCCGCAGAAACCAACGAGTTGCGGAAGACCCTAAACGTCTTCACTTTCAGACGCTGGCTCTTCCACGTCACCTCTGCACTCAGACTGATTGCGGTCCCCGTTCTCTGCGCTACCAAGGGCGTGGTGACGGTCGCCCTTCTTAGGAGAGTCCACGTGTCAGGACTAAAGCTTTAAACCCACTTCACAGTCATGACATGGTGCAACGACGAGAGACCCCTGCATACAAGATGCACCCCTGCCTGCAGAGATGCTGAATGGGGGGTGGGGGGGGTGGGGGGAGTTCGGGACACACGGTGGTCGCACAGCCCAGCCCGCGACACCTGCGTCACGACCACCACCTGTGGGACAGTGATGTACAACGTGTAAACCAACTCAGAGATGTTAAGAGTGTAGACTGTGCCTCTCAGGTTGGAGGAGATGTGGCCTCTCGTTCCCAAGGGGAGGGAAGCGGAGGGCCTGGTCCTCCCGGCTGCAGCTGGCTTTGCGCAAGGCCTCGCACCTGCAGGGCTGTGGAAGCAAACCCGGCTGGCCCCGGGCCAGTGAGAAGGAAGCGTGGAACTATGGGAGATGAAGGGTCAGGTTTGAAAGAAACAGAAACTGCTGCATTGGGTCTGAACTGGTGAACTGCGACTTCCTCGTACTTCAAAAAGGGGAACAGGCATTTGAATGAAGTGAATGAGAGGGGCTCGCCTCCCCATTGAACGTCTTCGGCCGTGAGTGAAGAGGGTGAGGGGAAATCAGCCTGGAGAAGCCGAGCCGTGATCACGTGCTTCTCGTGGTTCGGGGACGAGATTTAGGGTGTCGACGTGGAACCAGGTGGGTTCCGTTTACTGCCCTGATGGTCAGGTTCCCCATCGGCCACCCAGTGGGGTGAGCGCTGGGCAGTCAGCCCGCCCACGCCACTCTCCTCACCATTCCAGAGCCACCGTGGGGCTCCAGGGCCCCGTGGATGGGACCTGCTCGGGCCCGACGACTCTCCTCTGCGCCCAGCTTCCGTTTTCTGGAACAGGGGCTGCTGTCTGAAGCCGACGGCTTTGGGTTTCTGGGCCCCGTCTCCCAGGGCCGGGTAAAGCCCAGAACGTCGGAAGGGATCGCCGGGCCGTGCACCACGGCCAGGGCCACTGCTAGCTCACAGCTGGGTTTCAGCCCCCAATGCCCCGGCCAGGTGTGTTTGTTCAGTGCACAGACTACACAGCCACAGGAGTGCAGCGGTGGCCTTGGTCAGCAGAGGTTACGTCTTGGGAACAAGCAGCGTCATCCTGCATTCGCTGAACAAGTATTTACCAAGCTCCTAATGCCCATGCCAAGCACGGTGCCACACACATCAGGTCCGACAGGATGGCCAGAGGCGGCCAACAGATATTCTCTAGCTCACGCAGATTGATTAGTGATGCCTGCCTGGAGAGCTGTGGTCCATCTGTGATGTCTGCCATGGCCATGGTTCTGTTTGCCAGCTTGTCTGGTGGAGGCACGGACTGGGGGGAGAGACAGCCCAGAACAATTGATTCACGGCTCTGACCCAGTGTTACGATTCACGTGTGGCCAGCTACTGTTTTGAGACATTTGTTTCTGCTGAATTTTTCTCGATGGGTCTCCCCCTTCCCCTCCCCGATTCAGGCAGCAGCAAGGCTAGCCTCACTGTCAGGGGAGGGCCTTCCCAGCGTGGCTTCCCAGCATCCCAACCCCACGAAGAAGGCAGGGCTGAAGCCAGGACAGGGGGCGGCAGGAAAGGACCGGGGCGACCCCCACACGAAAGAGATTCAAATGCCACCCCAGGGCCACCAAGCTGCACACCCCCTGCCAGGCCCCCGTGTCCCCTACGTCCAAGAAATGACACTCTCATTGTGAAATTTCAGGCTGAGTGGGAAAATGTATCTCGTGAGTACAAGAGGGAGGAAGGATGGCCCTTCTCTGAACCATCAACTTAATTATTGTATTAAATACACATCCAGCCATTACTTTGTGAAGCTCATAGAAAAATGATGTCCTGATGGAAAGCTACTATCGATTTATCAGTTACTAGCTAATTAACGGCTGCCAGAGGCGGTGGACGCATCAGGACGGGCTGTGTTGGGGCTCGTAACACGCACCCCCTGAATCCCGGTGGTCCGACCGGGTAGGCGCCCCGGAGAGCCGCCTCCAGAAGCGTTTGGCGGCTGGCACCAGCGCCCCCTGCAGGCAGCCTTCTAGCGGTGCGCAAAGCTGCACGGGCCTCGCAGGGGCCTGGGGGACGAGGTGCGCTGGGGGTCTAGCTGGGAAGACAGAATTTGCGACAGAATTGCACGTGCAGGTGCCGCCGAGGAGGGCAGGGTCCCGGCGCTGCCACTCAGGGCCACGCAAGCTCATCGGGGCGTTTGCACGGCCTGCTGTCGGAGGGCAAACGTACAGGATGCCTGGGAGCCCAGTGGGCGAGCGAATGAGGAGCGGAATAGCCTTCCGACAAGTGGGCGGGCGGGGGTGGGGGTGACAGAAGCCCCGCGGCAGCAGGAAATGTCATGTTTTGCGGGAACTGCGAGACAGAGACAGCCCTTATTGCTGGAGCAGAGCGCGAAGGTGAGAAGAAGCCAGGAGGGGCAGTGGCTATATCGGCATGGCCCGGTAAGCCGGATTTACGAAAATCGGGGCTTTCTCCTAAGGGCGGCGGGGAGCCCCGGAAGGTTTTAGACGGGGAGCGGTGATGTGGCATTGGACAGTGCCCTCTGGGGGCGGCCTGAGGAATGGCGTCTTCGATGCTCCTGGGCGGCCCCAGGCTGTAGGAACCGCGGCCGGGAATTCTAAGCCTTCCTTGCAGAGTCTGGAGACACAGTCCTTCTGGGACGCCCGCCCTGTTGATGCTGGTGGACACAGCTCACAGGGGCCAGCCTCCCGAGGCATGCCACCAAGCCAGGCTCTCCAGGACACGCCAGAAGGACCCGACCGCTGCCTGCAGCAGATACAGGCAATGGGAGGTCTGCCTGGCCCGGGTTTCCTCCAGAGGGGCCCGGTCTGGGTCTGACTTCAGACAGGGAAGGGAGGGGTCCTGATCACCGTCCCTTTAGTCATCTCCGACCTTTGATCTCAGACCTCAGATGAGTCTGTGCGAGTGCTCAGCCAGCCAGTGAGGAGGGACGGGATGACGGCGAGTCTAATCCTCCGCATTACCGGGGGCAGATAAGCCCCCAGCAGCCAGAAGACGGGAGATCCGGCGGCCGCACCCACACCCTCCCTTGTGTGCTTGGGACCCGTCTCTGCCTGAGCCCGCAAATGCTTATCACAAACGGCAGGCCAGGTTCAGTCTGGCTCTGGGAAGCTCTGCAGAGCACAGCCCCGAGCTGGAGACTCTCGGCAGCTGTTTTTTTCATTTTTTCCCTGTGTTTCAGACAGGATGAATCGAGCCAACCAGACTTTTTGGAAAGAGGGATGCGATGTTTTTCCGCCCCCATTTGCAGAAAGTAACACCCTTGCCCAGTATACCACGCCAGAGGGATGGTCAGGAACCCCGCGTTCCTGTCACCCACACCCCGTTTCCGTCCTGGTTAGCAGCAACTTCTGTCCTTCCGGAGAGACCAGGCACGCTGGGGCAAACATATCACCTGTTTCTACAGCAAATTTGCTCCCGTGGATACGCTCTGTCGCTTGCTGGCTGCTGGCTTTACTTCTCCGGGGGGGAGGAATGGTATAAAGCGGGTCAGAGATTTTCTTTTGGGGGGCCCCCCCATCAGCACACCTTCTGCTGTCACAACCAGCCATGAAATGCGGCTTGGGCCCGGGCAGGAGATCAGACACAAAGGGCTACCGGCTCAGCTCTGAGCTTCAAAGTAACTTCCTGCGGTTTTCTCAAGTCCTTAGTCGGTGGTCTTGAAGGTCGGGTGTCCAAATGCACGTGACGACGCTTCTGGAGCTCCTAGACCCGGGTGTTCTCCCGTAAAGTGCCACCCTGGGGAAGACTGGCCTCCGCGTGAATCGGAGGGGCGGCTGCAGGGCGGGTGCATCCCAGGCAGGAAGGAAGTGCTGGGGGGTGGGGGGGGATCAAGAGAGGCAGGTGGGAGGGGTGGAGGCCCGCGTGGCAATCGGGGTCCAGCCCGGGAAACACGCTCCTCCGAGCACTTCCACAGAGCAAACCGAACGCGGGGAGCTGGTCGTGCGGGCCACGGAGGGCTGCGCTGTGACCGGAGCTCGGCTGCGCCGGACGTGACCTCCAGGTCTGGGAGGAAGGGACAGGCGTGCCGGGGTCTGGGAGGGAGCAGGAGCCACGGAGGAGACCCTCGGCCACCAGAGAGGTAGCCGCGAGGGAGGAGGGGCACCCCGCTTCTCCAGTGCCCACGCTGGCCTCACTCTGGGAACCCGGGAAACACAGGCACTGGGGACCCTGTGACACGGGATGGAGGCCGTTGGTGGGGACCGGGAAGGAGCCTGACAGAAGGGCCTGCTTCCCACAGCTTGTGTGCGGCGTGTTGGGTTCGAGAAGTTCTGGGGGCCCCAGTGGGGAGAGAGGAATATGGCCCAGGGGGCAGGTGGGCGCGCTCGTGGCGGGAGAGGCGCACGGTGACCCTGCTGGAGGGTCACAGGACAGCCAAGCTGGGGAGGGATCCAAGTAGTATCGGGGTTCAGAGTCCCACGGCTCAGACAACGAAACACAAGCGACAGGACACCCATGGGGCGCTAAGGGCGCCAGAGCCCTGCCGTGAGAGCCTGAGTTCAGTTTGCGTGGATTTCGTGACAGGTCAGAGTAGAAAGTGTGCTTCCCGAGAGCCAATGTGACTTCCATTATGTGTAAATTAACGTGATTGTGTGCACATATTACAGTTGACAAGAACCAGAGCAAAGAATGGTTCACTCGAGTTTGCACCTCCGAACGCCCGTCCGGGGATTTCGACAACCCTCTTCGATGGCCGAGAGACGCCCGCTGCCGCCACAGCCTCTGCCCTCTCCCGGGTCACACGCCGCTCGGTGGTGCCTCAGCACCTCATCCTCATTCTGCTTGCAGGTCCTTGTTGGGGGAGGAATCACTTCTTACTGGAGTGGACTTGAAACCCGATCCCCAGTTTGGAGAAGCCTGGGGCGCCAACCCGATCCCCAGTTTGGGGCAGCCTGGGGGGCTAATCAGATCCCCCAATCTGGGGAAGCCTGGGGCGCCAACCCGAT